>NW_027064610.1:0-25325 GCF_032884065.1 Artemia franciscana
GAAAACTAAAACTTTTGAAATAGGAAAAGAGCCTTTAGTCACATTCTTTACCATGTGCAATCATAAAATATTCTAATATCTTCTTTTTTTCCACAGACGTAGCTATTACCCCAAAAACTAAAACTTTTGAAATAGGAAAAGAGCATTTAATCACATTCTTTACCATTTGCAATCATAAAATAGTCTAATATCTTCATTTTTTCCAAATACGTAGCTATTACCCTCGAAAACTAAAACTTTTGAAATAGGAAATGAGCCTTTAATCAGATTCTTTACAATGTGCAATCATAAAATAGTATAATATCTTCATTTTTTCCACAGACATAGCTATTACACTCGAAAACTAAAACTTTTGAAATAGGAAATGCGCCTTTAATCACATTCTTTACCATTTGCAATCATAAAATAGTATAATATCTTCATTTGTTCCACAGACATAGCTATTACCCCCGAAAACTAAAACTTTTGAAATAGGAAATGAGCCTTTAATCACATTCTTTACCATGTGCATTCATAAAATAGTCTAATATCTTCTTTTTTTCACAGAAATAGCTATTACCCTCGAAACTAAAACTTTTCAAATAGGAAAAGAGCCTTCAATCACATTTCTTTACCATTTGCAATCATAAAATAATCTAATATTTTCATTTTTTTCCACAGACGTAGCTATTACCCCCGAAAAACTAAAACTTTTGAAATAGGAAAAGAGCCTTTAATCACATTCTTTACCATTTGCAATCATAAAATAGTCTAATATCTTCCTTTTTTTCCACAGATGTAGCTATTACCCTCGAAAACTAAAACTTTTGATATAGGAAAAGAGCCTTTAATCACATTCTTTACCATTTGCAATCATAAAATAGTCTAATATCTTCATTTTTTCCACAGGCGTAGCTATTACCCCCGAAAACTAAAACTTTTGAAATAGGAAAAGAGCCTTTAATCACATTCTTTACCATATGCAATCATAAAATAGTATAATATCTTCATTTGTTCCACAGACATAGCTATTACCCCCGAAAACTAAAACTTTTGAAATAGGAAATGAGCCTTTAATCACATTCTTTACCATGTGCATTCATAAAATAGTCTAATATCTTCATTTTTTTCACAGACATAGCTATTACCCTCGAAAACTAAAACTTTTGAAATAGGAAAAGAGCCATTAATCACATTCTTTACCATTTGCAATCATAAAAAATAATCTAATATCTTCATTTTTTCCACAGACGTAGCTATTACCCCCGAAATTTAAAACTTTTGAAATAGGAAAAGAGCCTTTAATCACATTCTTTACCGCTTGCAATCATAAAATAGTATAATATCTTCATTTTTTCCACAGACATAGCTATTATCCTCGAAAACTAAAACTTTTGAAATAGGAAAAGAGCCTTTAGTCACATTCTTTACATGTGCAATCATAAAATATCTAATTATCTTCTTTTTTTCCACAGACGTAGCTATTACCCCCAAAAACTAAAACTTTGAAATAGGGAAAAGAGCATTTAATCACATTCTTTACCATTTGCAATCATAAATAGTCTAATATCTTCATTTTTTCCAAATACGTAGCTATTACCCTCGAAAACTAAAACTTTTGAAATAGGAAATGAGCCTTTAATCAGATTCTTTACAATGTGCAATCATAAAATAGTATAATATCTTCATTTTTTCCACAGACATAGCTATTACCCTCGAAAACTAAAACTTTTGAAATAGGAAATGCGCCTTTAATCACATTCTTTACCATTTGCAATCATAAAATAGTATAATATCTTCATTTGTTCCACAGACATAGCTATTACCCCCCGAAAACTAAAACTTTTGAAATAGGAAATGAGCCTTTAATCACATTCTTTACCATGTGCATTCATAAAATAGTCTAATATCTTCTTTTTTTCACAGAAATAGCTATTACCCTCGAAAACTAAAACTTTTGAAATAGGAAAAGAGCCTTCAATCACATTCTTTACCATTTGCAATCATAAAATAATCTAATATCTTCATTTTTTCCACAGACGTAGCTATTACCCCCGAAAAACTAAAACTTTTGAAATAGGAAAAGAGCCTTTAATCACATTCTTTACCATTTGCAATCATAAAATAGTCTAATATCTTCCTTTTTTTCCACAGATGTAGCTATTACCCTCGAAAACTAAAACTTTTGATATAGGAAAAGAGCCTTTAATCACATTCTTTACCATTTTGCAATCATAAAATAGTCTAATATCTTCATTTTTTCCACAGGCGTAGCTATTACCCCCGAAAACTAAAACTTTTGAAATAGGAAAAGAGCCTTTAATCACATTCTTTACCATATGCAATCATAAAATAGTCTATATCTTCATTTTTTCTACAGACATAGCTATTACCCTCGAAAACTAAAACTTTTGAAATAGGAAAAGAGCCTTTAATCACATTCTTTACCATGTGCAATCATAAAATAGTATAATATCTTCATTTTTTCCACAGACATAGCTATTATCCTCGAAAACTAAAACTTTTGAAATAGGAAAAGAGCAATTAATCACATTCTTTACCATGTGCAATCATAAAATAGTCTAATATCTTCATTTTTTCCACAGACGTAGCTATTACCCCGAAAACTAAAACTTTTGAAATAGGAAAAGAGCATTTAATCACATTCTTTACCATTTGCAATCATAAATAGTCTAATATCTTCATTTTTTTTCCCAGACGTAGCTATTACCCCCCGAAAACTAAAACTTTTGAAATAGGAAAGAGCCTTTAATCACATTCTTTACCATATGCAATCATAAAATAGTCTAATATCTTCATTTTTTCCACAGATATAGCTATTACCCTCGAAAACTAAAACTTTTGAAATAGGAAAAGAGCCTTTAATCACATTCTTTACCGTTTGCGATCACAAAATAGTCTAATATCTTCATTTTTTCCACGGACGTAGCTATTACCCCCGAAAACTAAAACTTTTGAAATAGGAAAAGAGCCTTTAATCACATTCTTTACCATGTGCATTCATAAAATAGTCTAATATCTTCATTTTTTCCACAGACGTAGCTATTACCCCCGAAAACTAAAACTTTTGAAATAGGAAATGAGCCTTTAATCACATTCTTTACCATTTGCAATCATAAAATAGTATAATATCTTCATTTTTTCCACAGACATAGCTATTAACCCCAAAAACTAAAACTTTTGAAATAGGAAATAAGCCTTTAATCACATTCTTTACCATGTGCAATCATAAAATAGTATAATATCTTCATTTTTCCACAGACATAGCTATTACCCGCAAAAACTAAAGTTTTTGAAATAGGAAAAAGCCTTTAATCACATTATTTACCATGTGCAATCATAAAATAGTATAATATCTTCATTTTTTCCACAGACATAGCTATTACCCCCGAAAACTAAAACTTTTGAAATAGGAAATGAGCCTTTAATCACATTCTTTACCATGTGCAATCATAAAATAGTATAATATCTTCATTTTTTCCACAGACATAGCTTTTACCCTCGAAAACTAAAACTTTGAATAGGAAATGAGCCTTTAATCACATTCTTTACCATGTGCAATCATAAAATAGTATAATATCTTCATTTTTTCCACAGACATAGCTACTACCCCGAAAACTAAAACTTTTGAAATAGGAAAAGAGCCTTTAATCACATTCTTTACCATTTGCAATCCTAAAATAATCTAATACCTTCATTTTTTCCACAGACGTAGCTATTACCCCCGAAAAACTAAAACTTTTGAAATAGGAAAAGAGCCTTTAATCACATTTTTTTACCATTTGCAATCATAAAATAGTCTAATATCTTCATTTTTTCCACAGACGTAGCTATTACCCTCGAAAACTAAAACTTTTGATATAGGAAAAGCCTTTAATCACATTCTTTACCATTTGCAATCATAAAATAGTCTAATATCTTCATTTTTTCCAAAGGACGTAGCTATTACCCCCGAAAACTAAAACTTTTTAAATAGGAAAAGAGCCTTTAATCACATTCTTTACCAGATGCAATCATAAAATAGTCTATTATCTTCATTTTTTCCATAGACATAGCTATTACCCTCGAAAACTAAAACTTTTGAAATAGGAAAAGAGCCTTTAATCACATTCTTTACCATGTGCAATCATAAAATAGTATAATATCTTCATTTTTTCCTTAGACATTGCTATTATCCTCGAAAACTAAAACTTTTGAAATAGGAAAAGAGCCTTTAGTCACATTCTTTACCATGTGCAATCACAAAATAGTCTAATATCTTCATTTTTTCCACAGACTTAGCTATTACCCAAGAAAACTAAAACTTTTGAAATAGGAAAAGAGCAATTAATCACATTCTTTACCATTGCAATCATAAAATAGTCTAATATCTTCATTTTTTCCACGGACGTAGCTATTACCCTCGAAAACTAAAACTTTTGAAACAGGAAAAGAGCCTTTAATCACATTCTTTACCATTTGCAATCATAAAATAGTCTAATATCTTCATTTTTTCCACAGACGTAGCTATTACCCCCGAAAACTAAAATTTTTGAAATAGGAAAAGAGCCTTTAATCACATTCTTTACCATTTGCAATCATAAAATGGTCTAATATCTTCATTTTTTCCACAGACGTAGCTATTACCCCCGAAAACTAAAACTTTTGAAATAGGAAAAGAGCCTTTAATCACATTCTTTACCATTTGCAATCATAAAATAGTATAATATCTTCATTTTTTCCACGGACTTAGCTATTACCCCCGAAAACTAAAACTTTTGAAATAGGAAATGAGCCTTTAACCACATTCTTTACAATATGCAATCATAAAATAGTATAATATCTTCATTTTTTCCACAGACATAGCTATTACCCTCGAAAACTAAAACTTTTGAAATAGGAAATGAGCCTTTAATCACATTCTTTACCATGTGCAATCATAAAATAGTATAATATCTTCATTTGTTCCACAGACATAGCTATTACCCCCGAAAACTAAAACTTTTGAAATAGGAAATGAGCCTTTAATCAAATTCTTTACCATGTGCATTCATAAAATAGTCTAATATCTTCATTTTTTTCACAGACCTAGCTATTACCCTCGAAAACTAAAACTTTTGAAATAGGAAAAGAGCCTTTAATCACATTCTTTACCATTTGCAATCATAAAAAATAATCTAATATCTTCATTTTTTCCACAGACGTAGCTATTACCCCCGAAAAACTAAAACTTTTGAAATAGAAAAAGAGCCTTTAATCACATTCTTTACCATTTGCAATCATAAAATAGTATAATATCTTCATTTTTTCCACAGACAAAGCTATTATCCTCGAAAACTAAAACTTTTGAAATAGGAAAAGAGCCTTTAGTCACATTCTTTACCATGTGCAATCATAAAATAGTCTATTATCTTCTTTTTTTCCACAGACGTAGCTATTACCCCGAAAACTAAAACTTTTGAAATAGGAAAAGAGCATTTAATCACATTCTTTACCATTTGCAATCATAAAATAGTCTAATATCTTCATTTTTTCCAAAGACGTAGCTATTACCCTCGAAAACTAAACCTTTTGAAATAGGAAAAGAGCCTTTAATCACATTCTTTACCATTTGCAATCATAAAATAGTCTAATATCTTCATTTTTTCCACGGACGTAGCTATTACTCTCGAAAACTAAAACTTTTGAAAAAGGAAAAGAGCCTTTAATCACATTCTTTACCATGTGCAATCATAAAATAGTCTAATATCTTCATTTTTTCCACAGACGTAGCTATTACCCCCGAAAACTAAAACTTTTGAAATAGGAAAAGAGCCTTTAATCACATTCTTTACCATTTGCAATCATAAAATAGTCTAATATCTTCATTTTTTCCACAGACGTAGCTATTACCCCCGAAAACTAAAACTTTTGAAATAGGAAATGAGCCTTTAACCACATTCTTTACCATTTGCAATCATAAAATAGTATAATATCTTCATTTTTTCCACAGACATAGCTATTACCCCCAAAAACTAAAACTTTTGAAATAGGAAATGAGCCTTTAATCACATTCTTTACCATGTGCAATTATAAAATAGTATAATATCTTCATTTTGTCCACAGACGTAGCTATTACCCTCGAAAACTAAAACTTTTGAAATAGGAAAAAAGCCTTTAATCACATTCTTTACCATATGCAATCATAAAATAGTATAATATCTTCATTTTTTCCACAGACATAGCTATTAACCCCGAAAACTAAAACTTTTGAAATAGGAAATGAGCCTTTAATCACATTATTTACCATGTGCAATCATAAAATAGTATAATATCTTCATTTTTTCCACAGATATAGCTATTACCCTCGAAAACTAAAACTTTTGAAATAGGAAATGAGCCTTTAATCACATTCTTTACCAAGTGCAATCATAAAATAGTATAATATATTCATTTTTTCCACAGACATAGCTATTACCCCCGAAAACTAAAACTTTTGAAATAGGAAATGAGCCTTTAATCACATTCTTTACCATGTACATTCATAAAATAGTCTAATATATTCATTTTTTCCACAGACATAGCTATTACCCTCGAAAACTAAAACTTTTGAAATAGGAAAAGAGCCTTTAATCACATTCTTTACCATTTGCAATCATAAAATAATCTAATATCTTCATTTTTTCCACAGACGTAGCTATTACCCCCGAAAAACTAAAACTTTTGAAATAGGAAAAGAGCCTTTAATCACATTCTTTACCATTTGCAATCATAAAATAGTCTAATATCTTCATTTTTTCCACAGACGTAGCTATTACCCTCAAAAACTAAAACTTTTGATATAGGAAAAGAGCCTTTAATCACATTCTTTACCATTTGCAATCATAAAATAGTCTAATATCTTCATTTTTTCCACAGACGTAGCTATTACCCCCGAAAACTAAAACTTTTGAAATAGGAAAAGAGCCTTTAATCACATTCTTTACCAGATGCAATCATAAAATAGTCTATTATCTTCATTTTTTCCACAGACATAGCTATTACCCTCGAAAACTAAAACTTTTGAAATAGGAAAAGAGCCTTTAATCACATTCTTTACCATTTGCAATCATAAAATAGTATAATATCTTCATTTTTTCCACGGACTTAGCTATTACCCCCGAAAACTAAAACTTTTGAAATAGGAAATGAGCCTTTAATCACATTCTTTACAATGTGCAATCTTAAAATAGTATAATATCTTCATTTTTTCCACAGACATAGCTATTAGCCTCGAAAACTAAAACTTTTGAAATAGGAAATGAGCCTTTAATCACATTCTTTGCCATTATCAATCATAAAATAGTATAATATCTTCATTTGTTCCACAGACGTAGCTATTACCCCCGAAAACTAAAACTTTTGAAATAGGAAATGAGCCTTTAATCACATTCTTTACCATGTGCATTCAAAAAATAATCTAATATCTTCATTTTTTCCACAGACGTAGCTATTACCCCCGAAAAACTAAAACTTTTGAAATAGGAAAAGAGCCATTAATCACATTCTTTTCCATTTGCAATCATAAAATAGTCTAATATCTTAATTTTTTCACAGACGTAGCTATTACCCTCGAAAACTAAAACTTTTGATATAGGAAAAGAGCCTTTAATCACATTCTTTACCACTTGCAATCATAAAATAGTCTAATATCTTAATTTTTTCCACAGATTTAGCTATTACCCCCGAAAACTAAAACTTTTGAAATAGGAAAAGAGCCTTTAATCACATTCTTTACCATATGCAATCATAAAATAGTCTATTATCTTTATTTTTTCCAAAGACATAGCTATTACCCTCGAAAACTAAAACTTTTGAAATAGGAAAAGAGCCTTTAATCACATTCTTTACCATGTGCAATCATAAAATAGTATAATATCTTCATTTTTTCCACAGACATAGCTATTATCCTCGAAAACTAAAACTTTTGAAATAGGAAAAGAGCCTTTAGTCACATTCTTTACCATGTGCAATCATAAAATAGTCTAATATCTTCATTTTTTCCACAGACGTAGCTATTACCCCGAAAACTAAAACTTTTGAAATAGGAAAAGAGCCTTTAATCACATTCTTTACAATGTGCAATCATAAAATAGTATAATATTTTCATTTTTTCCACAGACAAAGCTATTACCCTCGAAAACTAAAACTTTTGAAATAGGAAATGAGCCTTTAATCACATTCTTTACCATGTGCAGTCATAAAATAGTATAATATCTTCATTTGTTCCACAGACATAGCTATTACCCCCGAAAACTAAAACTTTTGAAATAGGAAATGAGCCTTTAATCATATTCTTTACCATGTGCATTCATAAAATAGTCTAATATCTTCATTTTTTTTCACAGACATAGCTATTCAAAACTAAAACTTTTGATATAGGAAAACTTTTGATATAATTTTTCCACAGACGTAGCTATTACCCCCGAAAACTAAAACTTTTGAAATAGGAAAAGAGCCTTTAGTCACATTCTTTACCATGTGCAATCATAAAATAGTCTAATATCTTCATTTTTTCCACAGACATAGCTATTACCCTCGAAAACTAAAACTTTTGATATAGGAAAAGAGCCTTTAATCACATTCTTTACCATTTTCAATCATAAAATAGTCTAATATCTTCATTTTTTCCACAGACGTAGCTATTACCCCCGAAAACTAAAACTTTTGAAATAGGAAAAGAGCCTTTAATCACAATCTTTACCAGATGCAATCATAAAATAGTATATTATCTTCATTTTTTCCACAGACATAGCTATTACCCTCGAAAACTAAAACTTTTGAAATAGGAAAAGAGCCTTTAGTCACAGTCTTTACCATGTGCAATCATAAAATAGTATAATATCTTCATTTTTTCCACAGACGTAGCTATTACCCCGAAAACTAAAACTTTTGAAATAGGAAAAGAGCAATTAATCACATTCTTTACCATTTGCAATCATAAAATAGTATAATATCTTCATTTTTTCCACGTACGTAGCTATTACCCCCGAAAACTAAAACTTTTGAAATAGGAAAAGAGCCTTTAATCACATTCTTTACCCCAGGGGTAGGAAGCATGAAATTAGGTGACATAGAATTTGTTTACTCAGGAAGGAAGGATGGGGTACATAGACAGGGAGTAGGGCTCATGATGAATAAGGAAGCTGCTAAGTCTTGTTTAGGCTGGGAAGGTATTAGTAATAGAATACTAATTGCTCATTTTATGACTAAAAAGTTTAGGGTATCAGTTATAGTAGTATATGCCCCCATTGAACCAACTGATGGAGATACTAGTGACTCAGATGAATTTTACTTACAGTTACAGGAGCAAATAGACAGGGTACCAGGTAGAAATATGGTGTTTTTGCTAGGAGATTTTAATGCCCAGGTTGGTAGAAATAGGGATAGATGGTTTCCTAGCCTAGGTAATTTTGGTGTAGGAAAAGAAAACAGTAATGGCTATAGGCTTTTGCAATTTTGTAGGTATAACAACCTAGTTATAACCAATACGGTGTTTGGTCACAAAATGGCCCATAAGTTGACATGGTATTCACGTGATGGTAAGACAGCAAACCTTATTGATTATGTTATTGTAAACAGAAGACTAGCAGGATCAATACAAGATACTAGGGTGTATAGGAGTGCCGTTATTGATGTTAAAAGTAAAGATCACCATCTAGTAGTGTCTAAGCTTAATTTAAAGCTGAAATTTCGGAAGAGTAACTCCCTCCCGGGAAGTTATGATGTTGGTAGACTTCAGGATGAAAATTTGAGAAAAAAATTCCAGGAACAGTTGAGTACTAAACTTGAGGGTTTAAAATTTGACAATGTGGAAGATGGATGGAATAATTTCAGAAAAACAATTTGTGAAGTTGCTGATGGTGTCCTAGGGAAGAGTGCTAAGACAGCAACTAGGAATATTAGTGAAAAAGCTTTAGGTTTAATAGAGAGTAGAAGGGGTTTGTATAAGAATTATCTGAGCGATAGGTCGTATGAAAACAAAAGGAATGTAAAGAAAGTGGAGAAAGCATTAAAATATGAACTAAGGAGAAGTGAAATGGAGGCGATGGATAAAATTGCTGAGGATCTGGAAGATGCGGCTAGACGGCATAATAGTAAAATATTATACTGGCATGTTAATAAATTGAAAGGGAGTAGCCGATCCGGACTAGTCCCAGTTAAAGATAGAAATGGGGTCACAATTAGTGATAAGGAAAAAGTTAAAGAAAGATGGGTGGAACATTTTGAGAATGTGCTAAACCGAGATACAGTTGCAGGAAAAGATATAGATGAAAATGAAAAAGTTTGTGATACCTTGGATGTGAAGGAAGATTTGTTTAGTGAGGAAGAATTAGCGACAGTACTAGAAGGATTAAAAAATAATAAGGCCCCAGGTGCTGATAGTATGATTAATGAGTTCCTTAAATATGGTGGCTCTGAGGTTAGGAATAAGCTACTGAAAATTATGAACATGATTTTTGAAAAAGGGGAAGTACCCAATGATTTTAGGAAAACCTTAATTAAACCACTGTATAAGAAAGGTGACAAGAGTGAATGTCGGAATTATCGAGGCATTAGTCTGGTCTCTGTAGGTAGCAAATTACTGAGTAATATGATACTTTTTAGACTGAGACATGCTGTAGACAAAGTTTTAAGGGAAGAACAATGCGGTTTTAGAAAAGGTAGAGGATGTGTCGACCATGTTTTCACTCTTAGGTTAATAATTGAGAAGTCCCTTCGTTGTCAAACACCTTTGGTCCTTAGTTTTATCGATTATGAGCAAGCTTTCGATTCTGTTGATAGAACAGCGTTAACAAATGTCTTATCGTTATATGGTATACCAGAAAAATACATTAAAGTGATTTGCGCTATGTACGAGAATAATACTGCTGCGGTTAAGGTAGGAAATGAGGTTAGCAACTGGTTTTGTATTAAATCAGGAGTTAAGCAGGGTTGTGTTCTATCCCCCTTTATATGGATCATTTTGATGGACTTCGTCTTAAGGAGCACAGGAAAGGCAATTGGAGACCATGGAATCAAATGGGGAGGAAGAACGCTCCTGGACTTAGATTATGCTGATGATTTAAGCATATTAGATGAAAGTGTGAGCAAAATGAATGAATTTTTAGAGGTTTTACGAGTTCAGGGTGCTAAAATAGGCTTGAAAATTAATGTTAAGAAGACTAAGTCACTAAGGTTAGGAATAAGTGAAGATGAACAGGTGACCTTAGGTAACGAAAAGATTGATCAGGTTGGGAGCTTCAGTTACCTTGGTAGTATTATTAGTAAAGATGGTGGGAGCAGTGAAGATGTTAAAAGTAGAATAGCTAAAGCTCAGGGTGTTTTTTCACAGTTAAAAAAAGTTTGGAAGAATAGAAAGATAAGCCTACAAACCAAGATTAGAATATTGGAAGCTACAGTGATGACAGTGGTCAAATATGGCTCTGAAGCATGGACACTCCGAAAAGCAGATGAAAATTTACTAGATGTTTTCCAGAGAAATTGCCTACGGATTGTTCTGGGTACCCGGCTGACTGACCGTATTTCAAACAGTAGGTTGTACGAAAAGTGTGGTTCAATCCCGCTTTCTGGGGCTATAATGAAAGAAAGGTTGAGATGGCTAGGCCACGTTCTACGGATGAAGGATGACAGATTACCGAAGATTGTCCTTTTTGGCCAACCGTCTGGGGCTACACGGAAAGCAGGTCGTCCTTGTCTGGGTTGGGAGGATGTCATAAATAAGGATTTAAAGGAAATGGGAACTTCCTGGGAGGGTGTAAAGAGGGAGGCTTTAAATAGATTAGGTTGGAGGAGGAGCGTGCGTAGCTGTGTTGGCCTCAGGCGGCTTGGTGCTGCAGTGAGTTATTAGTAGTAGTAGTAGTAGTTGCGATCATAAAATAGTCTAATATCTTCATTTTTTCCACGGACGTAGCTATTACCCCCGAAAACTAAAACTTTTCAAATAGGAAAAGAGCCTTTAATCACATTCTTTACCATGTGCATTCATAGAATAGTCTAATATCTTCATTTTTTCCACAGACGTAGCTATTACCCCCGAAAACTAAAACTTTTGAAATAGGAAATGAGCCTTTAATCACATTCTTTACCATTTGCAATCATAAAATGGTATAATATCTTCATTTTTTCCACAGACATAGCTATTACCCCCAAAAACTAAAAATTTTGAAATAGGAAATGAGCCTTTAATCACATTTTTTACCATGTGCAATCATAAAATAGTAAAATATCTTCATTTTTTCCACGGACGTAGCTATTACCCCCGAAAACTAAAACTTTTGAAATAGGAAATGAGCCTTTAATCACATTCTTTACCATGTGCAATCATAAAATAGTATAATATCTTCATTTTTTCCACAGACATAGCTATTATCCTCGAAAACTAAAACTTTTGAAATAGGAAAAGAGCCTTTAGTCACATTCTTTACCATGTGCAATCATAAAATAGTCTAATATCTTCATTATTTCCACAGACATAGCTATTACCCCGAAAACTAAAACTTTTGAAATAGGAAAAAAGCAATTAATCACATTCTTTACCATTTGCAATCATAAAATAGTCTAATATCTTCATTTTTTCCACAGACGTAGCTATTACCCCCGAAAACTAAAACTTTTGAAATAGGAAAAGAGCTTTTAATCACATTCTTTACCAGATGCAATCATAAAATAGTCTATTATCTTCATTTTTTCCACGAACATAGCTATTACCCTCGAAAACTAAAACTTTTGAAATAGGAAAAGAGCCTTTAATCACATTCTTTACCATGTGCAATCATAAAATAGCATAATATCTTCATTTTTTCCACAGACATAGCTATTATCCTCGAAAACTAAAACTTTTGAAATAGGAAAAGAGCCTCTAGTCACATTTTTTACCATGTGCAATCATAAAATAGTCTAATATCTTCATTTTTTCCACAGACGCAGCTATTACCCCGAAAACTAAAACTTTTGAAATAGGAAAAGAGCAATTAATCACATTCTTTACCATTTGCAATCATAAAATAGTCTAATATCTTCATTTTTTCCACAGACGTAGCTATTACCCCCGAAAACTAAAACTTTTGAAATAGGAAAAGAGCCTTTAATCACATTCTTTACCATTTGCAATCATAAAATGGTCTAATATCTTCATATTTTCCACAGACGTTGCTATTACCCCCGAAAACTAATACTTTTGAAATAGGAAATGAGCCTTTAATCACATTCTTTACCATCTGCAATCATAAAATAGTATAATATCTTCATTTTTTCCACAGATATAGCTATTGCCCTCGAAAACTAAAACTTTTAAAATAGGAAAAGAGCCTTTAATCACATTCTTTACCATTTGCGATCATAAAATAGTCTAATATCTTCATTTTTTCCACGGACGTAGCTATTATCCCCGAAAACTAAAACTTTTGAAATAGGAAAAGAGCCTTAAATCGCATTCTTTACCATGTGCATTCATAAAATAGTATAATATCTTTATTTTTTCCACAGACATAGCTATTACCCCCAAAAACTAAAACTTTTGAAATAGGAAATGAGCCTTTAATCACATTCTTTACCATGTGCAATCATAAAATAGTATAATATCTTCATTTTTTCCACAGACATAGCTATTACCCTCGAAAACTAAAACTTTTGAAATAGGAAAAAAGCCTTTAATCACATTCTTTACCATGTGCAATCATAAAATAGTATAACATCTTCATTTTTTCCACAGACATAGCTATTACCCCCGAGAACTAAAACTTTTGAAATAGGAAATGAGCCTTTAATCACATTCTTTACCATATGCAATCATAAAAAAGTATAATATCTTAATTTTTTCCACAGACATAGCTATTACCCTCGAAAACTAAAACTTTTGAAATAGGAAATGAGCCTTTAATCACATTCTTTACCATGTGCAATCATAAAATAGTATAATATCTTCATTTTTTCCACAGACATAGCTATTACCCCCAAAAACTAAAACTTTTGAAATAGGAAATGAGCCTTTAATCACATTCTTTACCATGTGCATTCATAAAATAGTCTAATATCTTCATTTTTTTCCACAGACATAGCTATTACCCTTGAAAACTAAAACTTTTGAAATAGGAAAAGAGCCTTTAATCACATTCTTTACCATTTGCAATAATAAAATAATCTAATATCTTCATTTTTTCCACAGACGTAGCTATTACCCTCGAAAACTAAAACTTTTGATATAGGAAAAGAGCCTTTAATCACATTCTTTACCATTTGCAATCATAAAATAGTCTAATATCTTCATTTTTTCCACAGACGTAGCTATTACCCTCGAAAACTAAAACTTTTGATATAGGAAAAGAGCCTTTAATCACATTCTTTACCATTTGCAATCATAAAATAGTCTAATATCTTCATTTTTTCCACAGACGTAGCTATTATCCCCGAGAACTAAAACTTTTGAAATAGGAAAAGAGCCTTTAATCACAATCTTTACCAGATGCAATCATAAAATAGTCTATTATCTTCATTTTTCCACAGACATAGCTATTACCCTCGAAAACTAAAATTTTTGAAATAGGAAAAGAGCCTTTAATCACATTCTTTACCATGTGCAATCATAAAATAGTATAATATCTTCATTTTTTCCACAGACATAGCTATTATCCTCGAAAACTAAAACTTTTGAAATAGGAAAAGAGCCTTTAGTCACATTCTTTACCATGTGCAATCATAAAATAGTCTAATATCTTCATTTTTTCCACAGACGTAGCTATTACCCCGAAAACTAAAACTTTTGAAATAGGAAAAGAGCAATTAATCACATTCTTTACCATTTGCAATCATAAAATAGTCTAATATCTTCATTTTTTCCACAGACGTAGCTATTATCCCCGAAAACTAAAACTTTTGAAATAGGAAAAGAGCCTTTAATCACATTCTTTACCATTTGCAATCATAAAATAGTCTAATATCTTCATTTTTTCCACAGACGTAGCTATTACCCCGAAAACTAAAACTTTTGAAATAGGAAAAGAGCCTTTAATCACATTCTTTACCAGATGCAATCATAAAATAGTCTAATATCTTCATTTTTTCCACAGACATAGCTATTACCCTCGAAAACTAAAATTTTGAAATAGGAAAAGAGCCTTTAATCACATTCTTTACCATTTGCAATCATAAAATAGTATAATATCTTCATTTTTTCCACAGACGTAGCTATTATCCCGAAAACTAAAACTTTTGAAATAGGAAAAGAGCCTTTAATCACATTCTTTACCATGTGCAATCATAAAATAGTCTAATATCTTCATTTTTTCCACAGACGTAGCTATTACCCTCGAAAACTAAAACTTTTGAAATAGGAAAAGAGCCTTTAATCACATTCTTTACCATTTGCAATCATAAAATAGTCTAATATCTTCATTTTTTCCACAGACGTAGCTATTATCCCCGAAAACTAAAACTTTTGAAATAGGAAAAGAGCCTTTAATCACATTCTTTACCAGTGCAATCATAAAATAGTCTAATATCTTCATTTTTCCACAGACATAGCTATTACCCTCGAAAACTAAAACTTTTGAAATAGGAAAAGAGCCTTTAATCACATTCTTTACCATTTGCAATCATAAAATAGTATAATATCTTCACTTTTTCCACAGACGTAGCTATTACCTCGAAAACTAAAACTTTTGAAATAGGAAAAGAGCCTTTAATCACATTCTTTACCATATACAATCATAAAAGAGTCTAATATCTTCATTTTTTCCACAGACGTAGCTATTACCCCCGAAAACTAAAACTTTTGTAATAGGAAAAGAGCCTTTAATCACATTCTTTATCATTTGCAATCATAAAATAGTCTAATATCTTCATTTTTTCCACAGACGTAGCTATTACCCCGAAAACTAAAACTTTTGAAATAGGAAAAGAGCCTTTAATCACATTCTTTACCATTTGCAATCATAAAATAGTCTAATATCTTCATTTTTTCCACGACTAGCTATTACCCCGAAAACTAAAACTTTTGAAATAGGAAAAGAGCCTTTAATCACATTCTTTACCATATGCAATCATAAAATAGTCTAATATCTTCATTTTTTCCACAGATATAGCTATTACCTCGAAAACTAAAACTTTTGAAATAGGAAAAGAGCCTTTAATCACATTCTTTACCATGTGCAATCATAAAATAGTATAATATCTTCATTTTTTCCACAGACGTAGCTATTACCCCGAAAACTAAAACTTTTGAAATAGGAAAAGAGCCTTTAATCACATTCTTTACCATTTGCAATCATAAAATAGTCTAATATCTTTATTTTTTCCACAGACGTAGCTATTACCCCCGAAAAACTAAAACTTTTGAAATAGGAAAAGAGCCTTTAATCACATTCTTTACCATTTGCAATCATAAAATAGTCTATTATCTTCATTTTTTCCACAACCATAGCTATTACCCTCGAAAACTAAAACTTTTGAAATAGGAAAAGAGCCTTTAATCACATTCTTTACCATTTGCAATCATAAAATAGTCTAATATCTTCATTTTTTCCACGGACGTAGCTATTACCCTCGAAAACTAAAACTTTTGAAATAGGAAAAGAGCCTTTAATCACATTCTTTACCATTGCAATCATAAAATAGTCTAATATCTTCATTTTTTCCACAGACGTAGCTATTACCCCCAAAACTAAAACTTTTGAAATAGGAAAAGAGCCTTTAATCACATTCTTTACCATTTGCAATCATAAAATAGTCTAATATCTTCATTTTTTCCACAGACGTAGCTATTACCCCCGAAAACTAAAACTTTTGAAATAGGAAAAGAGCCTTTAATCACATTCTTTACCATTGCAATCATAAAATAGTCTAATATCTTCATTTTTTCCACAGACTAGCTATTACCCCGAAAACTAAAACTTTTGAAATAGGAAAAGAGCCTTTAATCACATTCTTTACCATTTGCAATCATAAAATAGTCTAATATCTTCATTTTTTCCACAGACGTAGCTATTACCCCCGAAAACTAAAACTTTTGAAATAGGAAAAGAGCCTTTAATCACATTCTTTACCATGTGCAATCATAAAATAGTCTAATATCTTCATTTTTTCCACAGACGTAGCTATTACCCTCGAAAACTAAAACTTTTGAAATAGGAAAAGAGCCTTTAATCACATTCTTTACCATTTGCAATCATAAAATAATTAATATCTTCATTTTTTCCACAGACGTAGCTATTACCCCCGAAAACTAAAACTTTTGAAATAGGAAAAGAGCCTTTAATCACATTCTTTACCATTTGCAATCATAAAATAGTCTAATATCTTCATTTTTTCCACAGACGTAGCTATTACCCCCGAAAACTAAAACTTTTGAAATAGGAAAAGAGCCTTTAATCACATTCTTTACCATTTGCAATCATAAAATAGTCTAATATCTTCATTTTTTCCACGGACGTAGCTATTACCCCCGAAAACTAAAACTTTTGAAATAGGAAAAGAGCCTTTAATCACATTCTTTACCATTTGCAATCATAAAATAGTCTAATATCTTCATTTTTTCCATGGACGTAGCTATTACCCCCGAAACTAAAACTTTTGAAATAGGAAAAGAGCCTTTAATCACATTCTTTACCATTTGCAATCATAAAATAGTCTAATATCTTCATTTTTTCCAGACGTAGCTATTACCCTGAAAACTAAAACTTTTGAAATAGGAAAAGAGCCTTTAATCACATTCTTTACCATGCAATCATAAAATAGTCTAATATCTTCATTTTTTCACAGACGTAGCTATTACCTCGAAAACTAAAACTTTTGAAATAGGAAAAGAGCCTTTAATCACATTCTTTACCATTTGCAATCATAAAATAGTCTAATATCTTCATTTTTTCCACAGACGTAGCTATTACCCCCGAAAACTAAAACTTTTGAAATAGGAAAAGAGCCTTTAATCACATTCTTTACCATGTGCAATCATAAAATAGTCTAATATCTTCATTTTTTCCACAGACATAGCTATTACCCTCGAAAACTAAAACTTTTGAAATAGGAAAAGAGCCTTTAATCACATTCTTTACCATTTGCAATCATAAAATAATCTAATATCTTCATTTTTTCCACAGGCGTAGCTATTACCCCCGAAAACTAAAACTTTTGAAATAGGAAAAGAGCCTTTAATCACATTCTTTACCATTTGCAATCATAAAATAGTCTAATATCTTCATTTTTTCCACAGACGTAGCTATTACCCCCGAAAACTAAAACTTTTGAAATAGGAAAAGAGCCTTTAATCACATTCTTTACGATTTGCAATCATAAAATAGTCTAATATCTTCATTTTTTCCACAGACGTAGCTATTACCCTCGAAAACAAAAACTTTTGATATAGGAAAAGAGCCTTTAATCACATTCTTTACCATTTGCAGTCATAAAATAGTCTAATATCTTCATTTTTTCCACAGACGTAGCTATTACCCCCGACACCTAAAACTTTTGAAATAGGAAAAGAGCCTTTAATCACATTCTTTACCATATGCAATCATAAAATAGTCGATTATCTTCATTTTTTCCACAGACATAGCTATTACCCTCGAAAACTAAAACTTTTGAAATAGGAAAAGAGCCTTTAATCACATTCTTTACCATGTGCAATCATAAAATAGTATAATATCTTCATTTTTTCACAGACATAGCTATTATCCTCGAAAACTAAAACTTTTGAAATAGGAAAAGAGCCTTTAGTCACATTCTTTACCATGTGCCATCATAAAATAGTCTAATATCTTCATTTTTTCAACAGACTTAGCTATTACCCCGAAAACTAAAACTTCTGAAATAGGAAAAGAGCATTTAATCACATTCTTTACCATTTGCAATCATAAAATAGTCTAATATCTTCATTTTTTCCACGGACGTAGCTATTACCGTCGAAAACTAAAACTTTTGAAATAGGAAAAGAGCCTTTAATCACATTCTTTACCATTTGCAATCATAAAATAGTATAATATCTTCATTTTTCTCCACGACGTAGCTATTACCCCCGAAAACTAAAACTTTTGAAATAGGAAAAGAGCCTTTAATCACATTCTTTACCATTGCAATCATAAAATAGTATAATATCTTCATTTTTTCCACAGTACATAGCTATTACCCTCGAAAACTAAAACTTTTGAAATAGGAAAAGAGCCTTTAATCACATTCTTTACCATTGCAATCATAAAATAGTATAATATCTTCATTTTTTCCACAGATATAGCTATTACCCCGAAAACTAAAACTTTTGAAATAGGAAAAGAGCCTTTAATCACATTCTTTACCATGTGCATCATAAAATAGTCTAATATCTTCATTTTTTCCACAGACGTAGCTATTACCCCCGAAAACTAAAACTTTTGAAATAGGAAATGAGCCTTTAATCACATTCTTTACCATGTGCAATCATAAAATAGTCTAATATCTTCATTTTTTCCACAGACATAGCTATTACCCCCGAAAACTAAAACTTTTGAAATAGGAAATGAGCCTTTAATCACATTCTTTACCATGTGCAATCATAAAATAGTATAATATCTTCATTTTTTCCACAGACATAGCTATTACCCTCGAAAACTAAAACTTTTGAAATAGGAAATGAGCCTTTAATCACATTCTTTACCATGTGCAATCATAAAATAGTATAATATCTTCATTTTTTCCACAGACATAGCTATTACCCTCGAAAACTAAAACTTTTGAAATAGGAAAAGAAGCCTTTAATCACATTCTTTACCATGTGCAATCATAAAATAGTATAATATCTTCATTTTTTCCACAGACATAGCTATTACCCTCGAAACTAAAACTTTTGAAATAGGAAATGAGCCTTTAATCACATTCTTTACCACGTGCAATCATAAAATGTATAATATCTTCATTTTTTCCACAGACATAGCTATTACCCCCGAAAACTAAAACTTTTGAAATAGGAAATGAGCCTTTAATCACATTCTTTACCATGTGCATCATAAAATAGTCTAATATCTTCATTTTTTCCACAGACATAGCTATTACCCCCGAAAACTAAAACTTTTGAAATAGGAAATGAGCCTTTAATCACATTCTTTACCATGTGCATTCATAAAATAGTCTAATATCTTCATTTTTTCCACAGACATAGCTATTACCCCCAAAAACTAAAACTTTTGAAATAGGAAAAGAGCCTTTAATCACATTCTTTACCATTTGCAATCATAAAATAGTATCTAATATCTTCATTTTTTCCACAGACGTAGCTATTACCCTCGAAAACTAAAACTTTTGACATAGGAAAAGAGCCTTTAATCACATTCTTTAACATTTGCAATCATAAAATAGTCTAATATCTTCATTTTTTCCACAGACGTAGCTATTACCCCCGAAAACTAAAACTTTTGAAATAGGAAAAGAGCCTTTAATCACATTCTTTACCATTTGCAATCATAAAATGTCTAATATCTTCATTTTTTCCACAGACGTAGCTATTACCCCGAAAACTAAACTTTTGAAATAGGAAAAGAGCCTTTAATCACATTCTTTACCATTTGCATCATAAAATAGTCTAATATCTTCATTTTTTCCACGGACGTAGCTATTATCCCCGAAAACTAAAACTTTTGAAATAGGAAAAGAGCCTTTAATCACATTCTTTACCATGTGCATTCATAAAATAGTATAATATCTTCATTTTTTCCACAGACATAGCTATTACCCCCGAGAACTAAAACTTTTGAAATAGGAAATGAGCCTTTAATCACATTCTTTACCATTGCAATCATAAAATAAGTATAATATCTTCATTTTTTCCACAGACATAGCTATTACCCTCTAAAACTAAAACTTTTGAAATAGGAAATGAGCCTTTAATCACATTCTTTACCATGTGCAATCATAAAATAGTCTAATATCTTCATTTTTTCCACAGACATAGCTATTACCCTCGAAAACTAAAACTTTTGAAATAGGAAAAGAGCCTTTAATCAATTCTTTACCATTTGCAATCATAAAATAGTCTAATATCTTCATTTTTTCCACAGACGTAGCTATTACCCTCGAAAACTAAAACTTTTGAAATAGGAAAAGAGCCTTTAATCACATTCTTTACCATTTGCAATCATAAAATAGTCTAATATCTTCATTTTTTCCACAGACGTAGCTATTACCCTCGAAAACTAAAACTTTTGATATAGGAAAAGAGCCTTTAATCACATTCTTTACCATTTGCAATCATAAAATAGTCTAATATCTTCATTTTTTCCACAGACGTAGCTATTACCCTCGAAAACTAAAACTTTTGAAATAGGAAAAGAGCCTTTAATCACATTCTTTACCATTTGCAATCATAAAATAATCTAATATCTTCACTTTTTCCACAGACGTAGCTATTATCCCGAAAACTAAAACTTTTGAAATAGGAAAAGAGCAATTAATCACATTCTTTACCATTTGCAATCATAAAATAGTATAATATCTTCATTTTTTCCACAGACGTAGCTATTACCCCCGAAAACTAAAACTTTTGAAATAGGAAAAGAGCCTTTAATCACATTCTTTACCATGTGCAATCATAAAATAGTCTAATATCTTCATTTTTTCCACAGACATAGCTATTACCCTCGAAAACTAAAACTTTTGAAATAGGAAAAGAGCCTTTAATCACATTCTTTACCATTTGCAATCATAAAATAGTCTAATATCTTCATTTTTTCCACAGACGTAGCTATTACCCGAAAACTAAAACTTTTGAAATAGGAAAAGAGCCTTTAATCACATTCTTTACCATTTGCAATCATAAAACAGTCTAATATCTTCATTTTTTCCACAGACATAGCTATTACCCTCGAAAACTAAAACTTTTGAAATAGGAAAAGAGCCTTTAATCACATTCTTTACCATTTGCAATCATAAAATAGTCTAATATCTTCATTTTTTCCACAGACGTAGCTATTACCCTCGAAAACTAAAACTTTTGAAATAGGAAAAGAGCCTTTAATCACATTCTTTACCATTTGCAATCATAAAATAGTCTAATATCTTCATTTTTTCCACAGACGTAGCTATTACCCCCGAAAACTAAAACTTTTGAAATAGGAAAAGAGCCTTTAATCACATTCTTTACCATGTGCAATCATAAAATAGTATAATATCTTCATTTTTTCCACAGACACAGCTATTATCCTCGAAAACTAAAACTTTTGAAATAGGAAAAGAGCCTTTAGTCACATTCTTTACCATGTGCAATCATAAAATAGTCTAATATCTTCATTTTTTCCACAGACGTAGCTATTACCCCGAAAACTAAAACTTTTGAAATAGGAAAAGAGCAATTAATCACATTCTTTACCATTTGCAATCATAAAATAGTCTAATA
The DNA here is from genome assembly GCF_032884065.1 of Artemia franciscana. Taxonomy (NCBI): domain Eukaryota; kingdom Metazoa; phylum Arthropoda; class Branchiopoda; order Anostraca; family Artemiidae; genus Artemia; species Artemia franciscana. The sequence continues at coordinate 22,355 of NW_027064610.1, forward strand.
TCTTCATTTTTTCCACAGACGTAGCTATTACCCCCGAAAACTAAAACTTTTGAAATAGGAAAAGAGCCTTTAATCACATTCTTTACCATTTGCAATCATAAAATAGTATAATATCTTCATTTTTTCCACAGACGTAGCTATTACCCCGAAAACTAAAACTTTTGAAATAGGAAAAGAGCCTTTAATCACATTCTTTACCATTTGCAATCATAAAATAGTATAATATCTTCATTTTTTCCACAGACGTAGCTATTACCCTCGAAAACTAAAACTTTTGAAATAGGAAAAGAGCCTTTAATCACATTCTTTACCATTTGCAATCATAAAATAGTCTAATATCTTCATTTTTTCCACAGACATAGCTATTACCCTCGAAAACTAAAACTTTTGAAATAGGAAAAGAGCCTTTAATCACATTCTTTACCATGTGCAATCATAAAATAGTATAATATCTTCATTTTTTCCACAGACATAGCTATTACCCGAAAACTAAAACTTTTGAAATAGGAAATGAGCCTTTAATCACATTCTTTACCATGTGCAATCATAAAATAGTATAATATCTTCATTTTTTCCACAGACATAGCTATTACCCTCGAAAACTAAAACTTTTGAAATAGGAAAAGAGCCTTTAATCACATTCTTTACCATGTGCAATCATAAAATAGTATAATATCTTCATTTTTTCCACAGACATAGCTATTACCCCCGAAAACTAAAACTTTTGAAATAGGAAATGAGCCTTTAATCACATTCTTTACCATGTGCAATCATAAAATAGTCTAATATCTTCATTTTTTCCACAGACATAGCTATTACCCTCGAAAACTAAAACTTTTGAAATAGGAAAAGAGCCTTTAATCACATTCTTTACCATTTACAATCATAAAATATCTAATATCTTCATTTTTTCCACAGACGTAGCTATTACCCCCGAAAACTAAAACTTTTGAAATAGGAAATGAGCCTTTAATCACATTCTTTACCATTTGCAATCATAAAATAGTCTAATATCTTCATTTTTTCCACAGACGTAGCTATTACCCTCGAAAACTAAAACTTTTGAAATAGGAAAAGAGCCTTTAATCACATTCTTTACCATTTGCAATCATAAAATAGTATAATATCTTCATTTTTTCCACAGATATAGCTATTACCCTCGAAAACTAAAACTTTTGAAATAGGAAAAGAGCCTTTAATCACATTCTTTACCATTTGCATCATAAAATAGTCTAATATCTTCATTTTTTCCACAGACGTAGCTATTACCCCCGAAAACTAAAACTTTTGAAATAGGAAAAGAGCCTTTAATCACATTCTTTACCATTGCAATCATAAAATAGTATAATATCTTCATTTTTTCCACAGACATAGCTATTACCCCCAAAACTAAAACTTTTGAAATAGGAAATGAGCCTTTAATCACATTCTTTACCATATGCAATCATAAAATAGTATAATATCTTCATTTTTTCCACAGACATAGCTATTACCCTCGAAAACTAAAACTTTTGAAATAGGAAAAAGCCTTTAATCACATTCTTTACCATGTGCAATCATAAAATAGTATAATATCTTCATTTTTTCCACAGACATAGCTATTACCCCGAAAACTAAAACTTTTGAAATAGGAAATGAGCCTTTAATCACATTCTTTACCATGTGCAATCATAAAATAAGTATAATATCTTCATTTTTTCCACAGACATAGCTATTACCCTCGAAAACTAAAACTTTTGAAATAGGAAATGAGCCTTTAATCACATTCTTTACCATGTGCAATCATAAAATAGTCTAATATCTTCATTTTTTCCACAGACATAGCTATTACCCCAAAACTAAAACTTTTGAAATAGGAAAAGAGCCTTTAATCACATTCTTTACCATTTGCAATCATAAAATAGTCTAATATCTTATTTTTTCCACAGACTAGCTATTACCCTCGAAAACTAAAACTTTTGAAATAGGAAAAGAGCCTTTAATCACATTCTTTACCATTTGCAATCATAAAATAGTCTAATATCTTCATTTTTTCCACAGACGTAGCTATTACCCTCGAAAACTAAAACTTTTGATATAGGAAAAGAGCCTTTAATCACATTCTTTACCATTTGCAATCATAAAATAGTCTAATATCTTCATTTTTTCCACAGACGTAGCTATTACCCCGAAAACTAAAACTTTTGAAATAGGAAAAGAGCCTTTAATCACATTCTTTACCATTTGCAATCATAAAATAGTCTAATATCTTCATTTTTTCACAGACGTAGCTATTACCCCCCGAAAACTAAAACTTTTGAAATAGGAAAAGAGCCTTTAATCACATCTTTACCATGCAATCATAAAATAGTCTAATATCTTCATTTTTTCCACAGACATAGCTATTACCCTCGAAAACTAAAACTTTTGAAATAGGAAAAGAGCCTTTAATCACATTCTTTACCATTTGCAATCATAAAATAGTCTAATATCTTCATTTTTTCCACAGACGTAGCTATTACCCCCGAAAACTAAAACTTTTGAAATAGGAAAAGAGCCTTTAATCACATTCTTTACCATTTGCAATCATAAAATAGTATAATATCTTCATTTTTTCCACAGACTTTGCTATTATTCCGAAAACTAAAACTTTTGAAATAGGAAAAGAGCCTTTAATCACATTCTTTACCATGTGCAATCATAAAATAGTCTAATATCTTCATTTTTTCCACAGATATAGCTATTACCCCGAAAACTAAAACTTTTGAAATAGGAAATGAGCCTTTAATCACATTCTTTACCATTTGCAATCATAAAAAGTATAATATCTTCATTTTTTCCACAGACATAGCTATTACCCCCAAAAACTAAAACTTTTGAAATAGGAAATGAGCCTTTAATCACATTCTTTACCATGTGCAATCATAAAATAGTATAATATCTTCATTTTTTCCACAGACATAGCTATTACCCCCAAAAACTAAAACTTTTG
>NW_027064611.1:0-18939 GCF_032884065.1 Artemia franciscana
ATGGCAAAAGTTTTATTTTCGAGGGTAATAGCTACGTATGTTGGAAAAATGAAGATATTAGACTATTTTATGATTGCACATGGTAAAGAATGTGATTAAAGGCTCTTTTCCTATGTCAAAAGTTTTAGTTTTCGAGGGTAATAGCTACGTATGTTGGAAAAATGAAGATATTAGACTATTTTATGATTGCACATGGTAAAGAATGTGATTAAAGGCTCTTTTCCTATGTCAAAAGTTTTAGTTTTCGAGGGTAATAGCTACGTATGTTGAAAAAATGAAGATATTAGACTATTTTATGATTGCAAATGGTAAAGAATGTGAATGTTAGCTACGTATGTTGAAAAAATGAAGATATTAGACTATTTTATGATTGCAAATGGTAATGAATGTGATTAAAGGCTCTTTTCCTATGTCAAAAGTTTTAGTTTTCGAGGGTAATAGCTACGTATGTTGGAAAAATGAAGATATTAGACTATTTTATGATTGCACATGGTAAAGAATGTGATTAAAGGCTCTTTTCCTATGTCAAAAGTTTTAGTTTTCGAGGGTAATAGCTACGTATGTTGGAAAAATGAAGATATTAGACTATTTTATGATTGCACATGGTAAAGAATGTGATTAAAGGCTCTTTTCCTATGTCAAAAGTTTTAGTTTTCGAGGGTAATAGCTACGTATGTTGGAAAAATGAAGATATTAGACTATTTTATGATTGCACATGGTAAAGAATGTAACGATTAAAGGCTCTTTTCCTATGTCAAAAGTTTTAGTTTTCGAGGGTAATAGCTACGTATGTTGGAAAAATGAAGATATTAGACTATTTTATGATTGCACATGGTAAAGAATGTGATTAAAGGCTCTTTTCCTATGTCAAAAGTTTTAGTTTTCGAGGGTAATAGCTACGTATGTTGAAAAAATGAAGATATTAGACTATTTTATGATTGCAAATGGTAAAGAATGTGAAATTAAAGGCTCTTTTCCTATGTCAAAAGTTTTAGTTTTCGAGGGTAATAGCTACGTATGTTGGAAAAATGAAGATATTAGACTATTTTATGATTGCACATGGTAAAGAATGTGATTAAAGGCTCTTTTCCTATGTCAAAAGTTTTAGTTTTCGAGGGTAATAGCTACGTATGTTGGAAAAATGAAGATATTAGACTATTTTATGATTGCACATGGTAAAGAATGTGATTAAAGGCTCTTTTCCTATGTCAAAAGTTTTAGTTTTCGAGGGTAATAGCTACGTATGTTGAAAAAATGAAGATATTAGACTATTTTATGATTGCAAATGGTAAAGAATGTGATTAAAGGCTCTTTTCCTATTTCAAAAGTTTTAGTTTTCGAGGGTAATAGCTACGTATGTTGGAAAAATGAAGATATTAGACTATTTTATGATTGCACATGGTAAAGAATGTGATTAAAGGCTCTTTTCCTATTTCAAAAGTTTTAGTTTTCGAGGGTAATAGCTACGTATGTTGGAAAAATGAAGATATTAGACTATTTTATGATTGCACATGGTAAAGAAAGTGCTTAAAGGCTCTTTTCCTATTTCAAAAGTTTTAGTTTTCGAGGGTAATAGCTACGTATGTTGAAAAAATGAAGATATTAGACTATTTTATGATTGCAAATGGTAAAGAATGTGATTAAAGGCTCTTTTCCTATCAAAAGTTTTAGTTTTCGAGGGTAATAGCTACGTATGTTGGAAAAATGAAGATATTAGACTATTTTATGATTGCACATGGTAAAGAAAGTGATTAAAGGCTCTTTTCCTATTTCAAAAGTTTTAGTTTTCGAGGGTAATAGCTACGTATGTTGGAAAAATGAAGATATTAGACTATTTTATGATTGCACATGGTAAAGAAAGTGCTTAAAGGCTCTTTTCCTATTTCAAAAGTTTTAGTTTTCGAGGGTAATAGCTACGTATGTTGAAAAAATGAAGATATTAGACTATTTTATGATTGCAAATGGTAAAGAATGTGATTAAAGGCTCTTTTCCTATGTCAAAAGTTTTAGTTTTCGAGGGTAATAGCTACGTATGTTGGAAAAATGAAGATATTAGACTATTTTATGATTGCACATGGTAAAGAATGTGATTAAAGGCTCTTTTCCTATGTCAAAAGTTTTAGTTTTCGAGGGTAATAGCTACGTATGTTGAAAAAATGAAGATATTAGACTATTTTATGATTGCACATGGTAAAGAATGTGATTAAAGGCTCTTTTCCTATGTCAAAAGTTTTAGTTTTCGAGGGTAATAGCTACGTATGTTGAAAAAATGAAGATATTAGACTATTTTATGATTGCAAATGGTAAAGAATGTGATTAAAGGCTCTTTTCCTATGTCAAAAGTTTTAGTTTTCGAGGGTAATAGCTACGTATGTTGGAAAAATGAAGATATTAGACTATTTTATGATTGCACATGGTAAAGAATGTGATTAAAGGCTCTTTTCCTATGTCAAAAGTTTTAGTTTTCGAGGGTAATAGCTACGTATGTTGAAAAAATGAAGATATTAGACTATTTTATGATTGCACATGGTAAAGAATGTGATTAAAGGCTCTTTTCCTATGTCAAAAGTTTTAGTTTTCGAGGGTAATAGCTACGTATGTTGGAAAAATGAAGATATTAGACTATTTTATGATTGCAAATGGTAAAGAATGTGATTAAAGGCTCTTTTCCTATGTCAAAAGTTTTAGTTTTCGAGGGTAATAGCTACGTATGTTGGAAAAATGAAGATATTAGACTATTTTATGATTGCACATGGTAAAGAATGTGATTAAAGGCTCTTTTCCTATTTCAAAAGTTTTAGTTTTCGAGGGTAATAGCTACGTATGTTGGAAAAATGAAGATATTAGACTATTTTATGATTGCACATGGTAAAGAAAGTGCTTAAAGGCTCTTTTCCTATTTCAAAAGTTTTAGTTTTCGAGGGTAATAGCTACGTATGTTGAAAAAATGAAGATATTAGACTATTTTATGATTGCAAATGGTAAAGAATGTGATTAAAGGCTCTTTTCCTATGTCAAAAGTTTTAGTTTTCGAGGGTAATAGCTACGTATGTTGAAAAAATGAAGATATTAGACTATTTTATGATTGCAAATGGTAAAGAATGTGATTAAAGGCTCTTTTCCTATGTCAAAAGTTTTAGTTTTCGAGGGTAATAGCTACGTATGTTGAAAAAATGAAGATATTAGACTATTTTATGATTGCAAATGGTAAAGAATGTGATTAAAGGCTCTTTTCCTATGTCAAAAGTTTTAGTTTTCGAGGGTAATAGCTACGTATGTTGAAAAAATGAAGATATTGACTATTTTATGATTGCAAATGGTAAAGAATGTGATTAAAGGCTCTTTTCCTATGTCAAAAGTTTTAGTTTTCGAGGGTAATAGCTACGTATGTTGGAAAAATGAAGATATTAGACTATTTTATGATTGCAAATGGTAAAGAATGTGATTAAAGGCTCTTTTCCTATTTCAAAAGTTTTAGTTTTCGAGGGTAATAGTACGTATGTTGAAAAAATGAAGATATTAGACTATTTTATGATTGCAAATGGTAAAGAATGTGATTAAAGGCTCTTTTCCTATTTCAAAAGTTTTAGTTTTCGAGGGTAATAGCTACGTATGTTGAAAAAATGAAGATATTAGACTATTTTATGATTGCAAATGGTAAAGAATGTGATTAAAGGCTCTTTTCCTATTTCAAAAGTTTTAGTTTTCGAGGGTAATAGCTACGTATGTTGAAAAAATGAAGATATTAGACTATTTTATGATTGCACATGGTAAAGAAAGTGCTTAAAGGCTCTTTTCCTATTTCAAAAGTTTTAGTTTTCGAGGGTAATAGCTACGTATGTTGAAAAAATGAAGATATTAGACTATTTTATGATTGCAAATGGTAAAGAATGTGATTAAAGGCTCTTTTCCTATTTCAAAAGTTTTCGTTTTCGAGGGTAATAGCTACGTATGTTGGAAAAATGAAGATATTAGACTATTTTATGATTGCACATGGTAAAGAATGTGATTAAAGGCTCTTTTCCTATGTCAAAAGTTTTAGTTTTCGAGGGTAATAGCTACGTATGTTGGAAAAAGGAAGATATTAGACTATTTTATGATTGCACATGGTAAAGAAAGTACTTAAAGGCTCTTTTCCTATTTGAAAAGTTTTAGTTTTCGAGAGTAATAGCTACGTATGTTGGAAAAATGAAGATATTAGACTATTTTATGATTGCACATGGTAAAGAAAGTGCTTAAAGGCTCTTTTCCTATTTCAAAAGTTTTAGTTTTCGAGGGTAATAGCTACGTATGTTGAAAAAATGAAGATATTAGACTATTTTATGATTGCAAATGGTAAAGAATGTGATTAAAGGCTCTTTTCCTATGTCAAAAGTTTTAGTTTTCGAGGGTAATAGCTACGTATGTTGGAAAAATGAAGATATTAGACTATTTTATGATTGCACATGGTAAAGAAAGTGCTTAAAGGCTCTTTTCCTATTTCAAAAGTTTTAGTTTTCGAGGGTAATAGCTACGTATGTTGGAAAAATGAAGATATTAGACTATTTTATGATTGCACATGTTGAAGAAAGTGTTTAAAGGCTCTTTTCCTATTTCAAAAGTTTTAGTTTTCGAGGGTAATAGCTACGTATGTTGAAAAAATGAAGATATTAGACTATTTTATGATTGCAAATGGTAAAGAATGTTATTAAAGGCTCTTTTCCTATGTCAAAAGTTTTAGTTTTCGAGGGTAATAGCTACCTATGTTGAAAAAATGAAGATATTAGACTATTTTATAATTGCAAATGGTAACGAATGTGATTAAAGGCTCTTTTCCTATGTCAAAAGTTTTAGTTTTCGAGGGTAATAGCTACGTATGTTGAAAAAATGAAGATATTAGACTATTTTATAATTGCAAATGGTAACGAATGTGATTAAAGGCTCTTTTCCTATGTCAAAAGTTTTAGTTTTCGAGGGTAATAGCTACGTATGTTGGAAAAATGAAGATATTAGACTATTTTATGATTGCACATGGTAAAGAATGTGATTAAAGGCTCTTTTTCTATGGCAAAAGTTTTAGTTTTCGAGGGTAATAGCTACGTATGTTGAAAAAATGAAGATATTAGACTATTTTATGATTGCACATGGTAAAGAATGTGATTAAAGGCTCTTTTCCTATGTCAAAAGTTTTAGTTTTCGAGGGTAATAGCTACGTATGTTGGAAAAATGAATCTATTAGACTATTTTATGATTGCAAATGGTAAAGAATGTGATTAAAGGCTCTTTTCCTATGTCAAAAGTTTTAGTTTTCGAGGGTAATAGCTACGTATGATGAAAAAATGAAGATATTAGACTATTTTATAATTGCAAATGGTAACGAATGTGTTTAAAGGCTCTTTTCCTATGTCAAAAGTTTTAGTTTTCGAGTGTAATAGCTACGTATGTTGGAAAAATGAAGATATTAGACTATTTTATGATTGCACATGGTAAAGAAAGTGCTTAAAGGCTCTTTTACTATTTCAAAAGTTTTAGTTTTCGAGGGTAATAGCTACGTATGTTGGAAAAATGAAGATATTAGACTATTTTATGATTGCACATGGTAAAGAAAGTGCTTAAAGGCTCTTTTCCTATTTCAAAAGTTTTAGTTTTCGAGGGTAATAGCTACGTATGTTGAAAAAATGAAGATATTAGACTATTTTATGATTGCAAATGGTAAAGAATGTGATTAAAGGCTCTTTTCCTATGTCAAAAGTTTTAGTTTTCGAGGGTAATAGCTACGTATGTTGAAAAAATGAAGATATTAGACTATTTTATGATTGCACATGGTAAAGAAAGTGCTTAAAGGCTCTTTTCCTATTTCAAAAGTTTTAGTTTTCGAGGGTAATAGCTACGTATGTTGAAAAAATGAAAGATATTAGACTATTTTATGATTGCAAATGGTAAAGAATGTGATTAAAGGCTCTTTTCCTATGTCAAAAGTTTTAGTTTTCGAGGGTAATAGCTACGTATGATGAAAAAATGAAGATATTAGACTATTTTATAATTGCAAATGGTAACGAATGTGATTAAAGGCTCTTTTCCTATGTCAAAAGTTTTAGTTTTCGAGGGTAATAGCTACGTATGTTGGAAAAATGAAGATATTAGACTATTTTATGATTGCACATGGTAAAGAAAGTGCTTAAAGGCTCTTTTCCTATTTCAAAAGTTTTAGTTTTCGAGGGTATTAGTTACGTATGTTGAAAAAATGAAGATATTAGACTATTTTATGATTGCAAATGGTAAAGAATGTGATTAAAGGCTCTTTTCCTATTTCAAAAGTTTTCATTTTCGAGGGTAATAGCTACTTATGTTGGAAAAATGAAGATATTAGACTATTTTATGATTGCAAATGGTAAAGAATGTGATTAAAGGCTCTTTTCCTATGTCAAAAGTTTTAGTTTTCGAGGGTAATAGCTACGTATGTTGAAAAAATGAAGATATTAGACTATTTTATGATTGCACATGGTAAAGAAAGTGCTTAAAGGCTCTTTTCCTATTTCAAAAGTTTTAGTTTTCGAGGGTAATAGCTACGTATGTTGAAAAAATGAAAGATATTAGACTATTTTATGATTGCAAATGGTAAAGAATGTGATTAAAGGCTCTTTTCCTATGTCAAAAGTTTTAGTTTTCGAGGGTAATAGCTACGTATGATGAAAAAATGAAGATATTAGACTATTTTATAATTGCAAATGGTAACGAATGTGATTAAAGGCTCTTTTCCTATGTCAAAAGATTTAGTTTTCGAGGGTAATAGCTACGTATGTTGGAAAAATGAAGATATTAGACTATTTTATGATTGCACATGGTAAAGAAAGTGCTTAAAGGCTCTTTTCCTATTTCAAAAGTTTTAGTTTTCGAGGGTAATAGTTACGTATGTTGAAAATATGAAGATATTAGACTATTTTATGATTGCAAATGGTAAAGAATGTGATTAAAGGCTCTTTTCCTATTTCAAAAGTTTTCGTTTTCGAGGGTAATAGCTACTTATGTTGGAAAAATGAAGATATTAGACTATTTTATGATTGCAAATGGTAAAGAATGTGATTAAAGGCTCTTTTCCTATGTCAAAAGTTTTAGTTATCGAGGGTAATAGCTACGTATGATGAAAAAATGAAGATATTTGACTATTTTATAATTGCAAATGGTAACGAATGTGATTAAAGGCTCTTTTCCTATGTCAAAAGTTTTAGTTTTCGAGGGTAATAGCTACGTATGTTGAAAAAATGAAGATATTAGACTATTTTATAATTACAAATGGTAACGAATGTGATTAAAGGCTCTTTCCCCATGTCAAAAGTTTTAGTTTTCAAGGGTAATAGCTATGTGTGTTGAAAAAATGAAGATATTAGACTATTTTATGATTGCACATGGTAAAGAAAGTGCTTAAAGGCTCTTTTCCTATTTCAAAAGTTTTAGTTTTCGAGGGTAATAGCTACGTATGTTGAAAAAATGAAGATATTAGACTATTTTATGATTGCAAATGGTAAAGAATGTGATTAAAGGCTCTTTTCCTATGTCAAAAGTTTTAGTTTTCGAGGGTAATAGCTACGTATGTTGAAAAAATGAAGATATTAGACTATTTTATGATTGCAAATGGTAAAGAATATGATTAAAGGCTCTTTTCCTATGTCAAAAGTTTTAGTTTTCGAGGGTAATAGCTACGTATGTTGAAAAAATGAAGATATTAGACTATTTTATGATTGCAAATGGTAAAGAATGTGATTAAAGGCTCTTTTCCTATTTCAAAAGTTTTAGTTTTCGAGGGTAATAGCTACGTATGTTGAAAAAATGAAGATATTAGACTATTTTATGATTGCAAATGGTAAAAAATGTGATTAAAGGCTCTTTTCCTATTTCAAAAGTTTTAGTTTTCGAGGGTAATAGCTACGTATGTTTAAAAAATGAAGATATTAGACTATTTTATGATTGCAAATGGTAAAGAATGTGATTAAAGGCTCTTTTCCTATTTCAAAAGTTTTAGTTTTCGAGGGTAATAGCTACGTATGTTGGAAAAATGAAGATATTAGACTATTTTATGATTGCAAATGGTAAAGAATGTGATTAAAGGCTCTTTTCCTATGTCAAAAGTTTTAGTTTTCGAGGGTAATAGCTACGTATGTTGAAAAAATGAAGATATTAGACTATTTTATGATTGCAAATGGTAAAGAATGTGATTAAAGGCTCTTTTCCTATGTCAAAAGTTTTAGTTTTCGAGGGTAATAGCTACGTATGTTGAAAAAATGAAGATATTAGACTATTTTATAATTGCAAATGGTAACGAATGTGATTAAAGGCTCTTTTCCTATGTCAAAAGTTTTAGTTTTCGAGGGTAATAGCTACGTATGTTGAAAAAATGAAGATATTAGACTATTTTATAATTGCAAATGGTAACGAATTTGATTAAAGGCTCTTTTCCTATGTCAAAAGTTTTTGTTTTCGAGGGTAATAGCTACGTATGTTGGAAAAATGAAGATATTAGACTATTTTATGATTGCACATGGTAAAGAAAGTGCTTAAAGGCTCTTTTCCTATTTCAAAAGTTTTAGTTTTCGAGGGTAATAGCTACGTATGTTGAAAAAATGAAGATATTAGACTATTTTATGATTGCAAATGGTAAAGAATGTGATTAAAGGCTCTTTTCCTATGTCAAAAGTTTTAGTTTTCGAGGGTAATAGCTACGTATGTTGGAAAAATGAAGATATTAGACTATTTTATGATTGCAAATGGTAAAGAAAGTGCTTAAAGGCTCTTTTCCTATTTCAAAAGTTTTAGTTTTCGAGGGTAATAGCTACGTATGTTGAAAAAATGAAGATATTAGACTATTTTATGATTGCGAATGGTAAAGAATGTGATTAAAGGCTCTTTTCCTATTTCAAAAGTTTTCGTTTTCGAGGGTAATAGCTACGTATGTTGGAAAAATGAAGATATTAGATTATTTTATGATTGCACATGGTAAAGAATGTGATTAAATGCTCTTTTCCTATGTCAAAAGTTTTAGTTTTCGAGGGTAATAGCTACGTATGTTGGAAAAATGAAGATATTAGACTATTTTATGATTGCAAATGGTAAAGAAACTGCTTAAAGGCTCTTTTCCTATTTCAAAAGTTTTAGTTTTCGAGGGTAATAGCTACGTATGTTGAAAAAATGAAGATATTAGACTATTTTATGATTGCAAATGGTAAAGAATGTGATTAAAGGCTCTTTTCCTATTTCAAAAGTTTTTGTTTTCGAGGGTAATAGCTACGTATGTTGGAAAAATGAAGATATTAGACTATTTTATGATTGCACATGGTAAAGAATGTGATTAAAGGCTCTTTTCCTATGTCAAAAGTTTTAGTTTTCGAGGGTAATAGCTACGTATGTTGAAAAAATGAAGATATTAGACTATTTTATGATTGCAAATGGTAAAGAATGTGATTAAAGGCTCTTTTCCTATGTCAAAAGTTTTAGTTTTCGAGGGTAATAGCTACATATGTTGAAAAAATGAAGATATTAGACTATTTTATAATTGCAAATGGTAACGAATGTGATTAAAGGCTCTTTTCCTATGTCAAAAGTTTTAGTTTTCGAGGGTAATAGCTACGTATGTTGAAAAAATGAAGATATTAGACTATTTTATAATTGCAAATGGTAACGAATGTGATTAAAGGCTCTTTTCCTATGTCAAAAGTTATAGTTTTCGAGGATAATAGCTACGTATGTTGAAAAAATGAAGATATTAGACTATATTATGATTGCACATGGTAAAGAATGTGATTAAAGGCTCTTTTTCTATGGCAAAAGTTTTAGTTTTCGAGAGTAATAGCTACGTATGTTGAAAAAATGAAGATATTAGACTATTTTATGATTGCACATGCTAAAGAATGTGATTAAAGGCTCTTTTCCTATGTCAAAAGTTTTAGTTTTCGAGGGTAATAGCTACGTATGTTGGAAAAATGAAGATATTAGACTATTTTATGATTGCACATGGTAAAGAATGTGATTAAAGGCTCTTTTCCTATGTCAAAAGTTCTAGTTTTCGAGGGTAATAGCTACGTATGTTGAAAAAATGAAGATATTAGACTATTTTATGATTGCAAATGGTAAAGAATGTGATTAAAGGCTCTTTGCCTATTTCAAAAGTTTTAGTTTTCGAGGGTAATAGCTACGTATGTTGAAAAAATGAAGATATTAGACTATTTTATGATTGCACATGGTAAAGAATGTGATTAAAGGCTCTTTTCCTATGTCAAAAGTTTTAGTTTTCGAGGGTAATAGCTACGTATGTTGAAAAAATGAAGATATTAGACTATTTTATGATTGCAAATGGTAAAGAATGTGATTAAAGGCTCTTTTCCTATTTCAAAAGTTTTCGTTTTCGAGGGTAATAGCTACTTATGTTGGAAAAATGAAGATATTAGACTATTTTATGATTGCACATGGTAAAGAATGTGATTAAAGGCTCTTTTCCTATGTCAAAAGTTTTAGTTTTCGAGGGTAATAGCTACGTATGTTGAAAAAATGAAGATATTAGACTATTTTATGATTGCAAATGGTAAAGAATGTGATTAAAGGCTCTTTTCCTATGTCAAAAGTTTTAGTTTTCGAGGGTAATAGCTACATATGTTGAAAAAATGAAGATATTAGACTATTTTATAATTGCAAATGGTAACGAATGTGATTAAAGGCTCTTTTCCTATGTCAAAAGTTTTAGTTTTCGAGGGTAATAGCTACGTATGTTGAAAAAATGAAGATATTAGACTATTTTATAATTGCAAATGGTAACGAATGTGATTAAAGGCTCTTTTCCTATGTCAAAAGTTATAGTTTTCGAGGATAATAGCTACGTATGTTGACAAAATGAAGATATTAGACTATTTTATGATTGCACATGGTAAAGAATGTGATTAAAGGCTCTTTTTCTATGGCAAAAGTTTTAGTTTTCGAGGGTAATAGCTACGTATGTTGAAAAAATGAAGATATTAGACTATTTTATGATTGCACATGCTAAAGAATGTGATTAAAGGCTCTTTTCCTATGTCAAAAGTTTTAGTTTTCGAGGGTAATAGCTACGTATGTTGAAAAAATGAAGATATTAGACTATTTTATGATTGCAAATGGTAAAGAATGTGATTAAAGGCTCTTTTCCTATTTCAAAAGTTTTAGTTTTCGAGGGTAATAGCTACTTATGTTGGAAAAATGAAGATATTAGACTATTTTATGATTGCACATGGTAAAGAATGTGATTAAAGGCTCTTTTCCTATGTCAAAAGTTTTAGTTTTCGAGGGTAATAGCTACGTATGTTGAAAAAATGAAGATATTAGACTATTTTATGATTGCAAATGGTAAAGAATGTGATTAAAGGCTCTTTTCCTATGTCAAAAGTTTTAGTTTTCGAGGGTAATAGCTACATATGTTGAAAAAATGAAGATATTAGACTATTTTATAATTGCAAATGGTAACGAATGTGATTAAAGGCTCTTTTCCTATGTCAAAAGTTTTAGTTTTCGAGGGTAATAGCTACGTATGTTGAAAAAATGAAGATATTAGACTATTTTATAATTGCAAATGGTAACGAATGTGATTAAAGGCTCTTTTCCTATGTCAAAAGTTATAGTTTTCGAGGATAATAGCTACGTATGTTGACAAAATGAAGATATTAGACTATTTTATGATTGCACATGGTAAAGAATGTGATTAAAGGCTCTTTTCCTATGTCAAAAGTTTTAGTTTTCGAGGGTAATAGCTACATATGTTGAAAAAATGAAGATATTAGACTATTTTATAATTGCAAATGGTAACGAATGTGATTAAAGGCTCTTTTCCTATGTCAAAAGTTATAGTTTTCGAGGATAATAGCTACGTATGTTGAAAAAATGAAGATATTAGACTATATTATGATTGCACATGGTAAAGAATGTGATTAAAGGCTCTTTTTCTATGGCAAAAGTTTTAGTTTTCGAGAGTAATAGCTACGTATGTAGAAAAAATGAAGATATTAGACTATTTTATGATTGCACATGCTAAAGAATGTGATTAAAGGCTCTTTTCCTATGTCAAAAGTTTTAGTTTTCGAGGGTAATAGCTACGTATGTTGGAAAAATGAAGATATTAGACTATTTTATGATTGCACATGGTAAAGAATGTGATTAAAGGCTCTTTTCCTATGTCAAAAGTTTAGTTTTCGAGGGTAATAGCTACGTATGTTGAAAAAATGAAGATATTAGACTATTTTATGATTGCAAATGGTAAAGAATGTGATTAAAGGCTCTTTTCCTATTTCAAAAGTTTTAGTTTTCGAGGGTAATAGCTACGTATGTTGAAAAAATGAAGATATTAGACTATTTTATGATTGCACATGGTAAAGAATGTGATTAAAGGCTCTTTTCCTATGTCAAAAGTTTTAGTTTTCGAGGGTAATAGCTACGTATGTTGAAAAAATGAAGATATTAGACTATTTTATGATTGCAAATGGTAAAGAATGTGATTAAAGGCTCTTTTCCTATTTCAAAAGTTTTCGTTTTCGAGGGTAATAGCTACGTATGTTGGAAAAATGAAGATATTAGACTATTTTATGATTGCACATGGTAAAGAATGTGATTAAAGGCTCTTTTCCTATGTCAAAAGTTTTAGTTTTCGAGGGTAATAGCTACGTATGTTGAAAAAATGAAGATATTAGACTATTTTATGATTGCAAATGGTAAAGAATGTGATTAAAGGCTCTTTTCCTATGTCAAAAGTTTTAGTTTTCGAGGGTAATAGCTACGTATGTTGAAAAAATGAAGATATTAGACTATTTTATAATTGCAAATGGTAACGAATGTGATTAAAGGCTCTTTTCCTATGTCAAAAGTTTTAGTTTTCGAGGGTAATAGCTACGTATGTTGAAAAAATGAAGATATTAGACTATTTTATAATTGCAAATGGTAACGAATGTGATTAAAGGCTCTTTTCCTATGTCAAAAGTTATAGTTTTCGAGGATAATAGCTACGTATGTTGACAAAATGAAGATATTAGACTATATTATGATTGCACATGGTAAAGAATGTGATTAAAGGCTCTTTTTCTATGGCAAAAGTTTTAGTTTTCGAGAGTAATAGCTACGTATGTTGAAAAAATGAAGATATTAGACTATTTTATGATTGCACATGGTAAAGAATGTGATTAAAGGCTCTTTTCCTATGTCAAAAGTTTTAGTTTTCGAGGGTAATAGCTACGTATGTTGAAAAAATGAAGATATTAGACTATTTTATGATTGCAAATGGTAAAGAATGTGATTAAAGGCTCTTTTCCTATGTCAAAAGTTCTAGTTTTCGAGGGTAATAGCTACGTATGTTGAAAAAATGAAGATATTAGACTATTTTATGATTGCAAATGGTAAAGAATGTGATTAAAGGCTCTTTTCCTATGTCAAAAGTTTTAGTTTTCGAGGGTAATAGCTACGTATGTTGAAAAAATGAAGATATTAGACTATTTTATGATTGCACATGGTAAAGAATGTGATTAAAGGCTCTTTTCCTATGTCAAAAGTTTTAGTTTTCGAGGGTAATAGCTACGTATGTTGAAAAAATGAAGATATTAGACTATTTTATGATTGCAAATGGTAAAGAATGTGATTAAAGGCTCTTTTCCTATTTCAAAAGTTTTCGTTTTCGAGGGTAATAGCTACTTATGTTGGAAAAATGAAGATATTAGACTATTTTATGATTGCACATGGTAAAGAATGTGATTAAAGGCTCTTTTCCTATGTCAAAAGTTTTAGTTTTCGAGGGTAATAGCTACGTATGTTGAAAAAATGAAGATATTAGACTATTTTATAATTGCAAATGGTAACGAATGTGATTAAAGGCTCTTTTCCTATGTCAAAAGTTTTAGTTTTCGAGGGTAATAGCTACGTATGTTGAAAAATGAAGATATTAGACTATTTTATGATTGCACATGGTAAAGAATGTGATTAAAGGCTCTTTTCCTATGTCAAAAGTTTTAGTTTTCGAGGGTAATAGCTACGTATGTTGAAAAATGAAGATATTAGACTATTTTATGATTGCACATGGTAAAGAATGTGATTAAAGGCTCTTTTCCTATGTCAAAAGTTTTAGTTTTCGAGGGTAATAGCTACGTATGTTGAAAAAATGAAGATATTAGACTATTTTATGATTGCAAATGGTAAAGAATGTGATTAAAGGCTCTTTTCCTATTTCAAAAGTTTTCGTTTTCGAGGGTAATAGCTACGTATGTTGGAAAAATGAAGATATTAGACTATTTTATGATTGCACATGGTAAAGAATGTGATTAAAGGCTCTTTTCCTATGTCAAAAGTTTTAGTTTTCGAGGGTAATAGCTACGTATGTTGAAAAAATGAAGATATTAGACTATTTTATGATTGCAAATGGTAAAGAATGTGATTAAAGGCTCTTTTCCTATGTCAAAAGTTTTAGTTTTCGAGGGTAATAGCTACATATGTTGAAAAAATGAAGATATTAGACTATTTTATGATTGCAAATGGTAAAGAATGTGATTAAAGGCTCTTTTCCTATGTCAAAAGTTTTAGTTTTCGAGGGTAATAGCTACGTATGTTGAAAAAATGAAGATATTAGACTATTTTATAATTGCAAATGGTAACGAATGTGATTAAAGGCTCTTTTCCTATGTCAAAAGTTATAGTTTTCGAGGGTAATAGCTACGTATGTTGAAAAATGAAGATATTAGACTATTTTATGATTGCACATGGTAAAGAATGTGATTAAAGGCTCTTTTCCTATGTCAAAAGTTTTAGTTTTCGAGGGTAATAGCTACGTATGTTGAAAAAATGAAGATATTAGACTATTTTATGATTGCAAATGGTAAAGAATGTGATTAAAGGCTCTTTTCCTATGTCAAAAGTTTTAGTTTTCGAGGGTAATAGCTACGTATGTTGAAAAAATGAAGATATTAGACTATTTTATGATTGCACATGGTAAAGAATGTGATTAAAGGCTCTTTTCCTATTTCAAAAGTTTTAGTTTTCGAGGGTAATAGCTACGTATGTTGAAAAAATGAAGATATTAGACTATTTTATGATTGCACATGGTAAAGAATGTGATTAAAGGCTCTTTTTCCTATTTCAAAAGTTTTAGTTTTCGAGGGTAATAGCTACGTATGTTGAAAAAATGAAGATATTAGACTATTTTATGATTGCACATGGTAAAGAATGTGATTAAAGGCTCTTTTCCTATGTCAAAAGTTTTAGTTTTCGAGGGTAATAGCTACGTATGTTGGAAAAATGAAGATATTAGACTATTTTATGATTGCACATGGTAAAGAATGTGATTAAAGGCTCTTTTCCTATGTCAAAAGTTTTAGTTTTCGAGGGTAATAGCTACGTATGTTGGAAAAATGAAGATATTAGACTATTTTATGATTGCACATGGTAAAGAATGTGATTAAAGGCTCTTTTCCTATTTCAAAAGTTTTAGTTTTCGAGGGTAATAGCTACGTATGTTGAAAAAATGAAGATATTAGACTATTTTATGATTGCAAATGGTAAAGAATGTGATTAAAGGCTCTTTTCCTATTTCAAAAGTTTTAGTTTTCGAGGGTAATAGCTACGTATGTTGAAAAAATGAAGATATTAGACTATTTTATGATTGCACATGGTAAAGAATGTGATTAAAGGCTCTTTTCCTATGTCAAAAGTTTTAGTTTTCGAGGGTAATAGCTACGTATGTTGAAAAAATGAAGATATTAGACTATTTTATGATTGCAAATGGTAAAGAATGTGATTAAAGGCTCTTTTCCTATGGCAAAAGTTTTAGTTTTCGAGGGTAATAGCTACGTATGTTGAAAAAATGAAGATATTAGACTATTTTATGATTGCACATGGTAAAGAATGTGATTAAAGGCTCTTTTCCTATGTCAAAAGTTTTAGTTTTCGAGGGTAATAGCTACGTATGTTGGAAAAATGAAGATATTAGACTATTTTATGATTGCACATGGTAAAGAATGTGATTAAAGGCTCTTTTCCTATGTCAAAAGTTCTAGTTTTCGAGGGTAATAGCTACGTATGTTGAAAAAATGAAGATATTAGACTATTTTATGATTGCAAATGGTAAAGAATGTGATTAAAGGCTCTTTGCCTATTTCAAAAGTTTTAGTTTTCGAGGGTAATAGCTACGTATGTTGAAAAAATGAAGATATTAGACTATTTTATGATTGCACATGGTAAAGAATGTGATTAAAGGCTCTTTTCCTATGTCAAAAGTTTTAGTTTTCGAGGGTAATAGCTACGTATGTTGAAAAAATGAAGATATTAGACTATTTTATGATTGCAAATGGTAAAGAATGTGATTAAAGGCTCTTTTCCTATTTCAAAAGTTTTCGTTTTCGAGGGTAATAGCTACTTATGTTGGAAAAATGAAGATATTAGACTATTTTATGATTGCACATGGTAAAGAATGTGATTAAAGGCTCTTTTCCTATGTCAAAAGTTTTAGTTTTCGAGGGTAATAGCTACGTATGTTGAAAAAATGAAGATATTAGACTATTTTATGATTGCAAATGGTAAAGAATGTGACTAAAGGCTCTTTTCCTATGTCAAAAGTTTTAGTTTTCGAGGGTAATAGCTACATATGTTGAAAAAATGAAGATATTAGACTATTTTATAATTGCAAATGGTAACGAATGTGATTAAAGGCTCTTTTCCTATGTCAAAAGTTTTAGTTTTCGAGGGTAATAGCTACGTATGTTGACAAAATGAAGATATTAGACTATTTTATAATTGCAAATGGTAACGAATGTGATTAAAGGCTCTTTTCCTATGTCAAAAGTTATAGTTTTCGAGGATAATAGCTACGTATGTTGACAAAATGAAGATATTAGACTATATTATGATTGCACATGGTAAAGAATGTGATTAAAGGCTCTTTTTCTATGGCAAAAGTTTTAGTTTTCGAGAGTAATAGCTACGTATGTTGAAAAAATGAAGATATTAGACTATTTTATGATTGCACATGGTAAAGAATGTGATTAAAGGCTCTTTTCCTATGTCAAAAGTTCTAGTTTTCGAGGGTAATAGCTACGTATGTTGAAAAAATGAAGATATTAGACTATTTTATGATTGCAAATGGTAAAGAATGTGATTAAAGGCTCTTTGCCTATTTCAAAAGTTTTAGTTTTCGAGGGTAATAGCTACGTATGTTGAAAAAATGAAGATATTAGACTATTTTATGATTGCACATGGTAAAGAATGTGATTAAAGGCTCTTTTCCTATGTCAAAAGTTTTAGTTTTCGAGGGTAATAGCTACGTATGTTGAAAAAATGAAGATATTAGACTATTTTATGATTGCAAATGGTAAAGAATGTGATTAAAGGCTCTTTTCCTATTTCAAAAGTTTTCGTTTTCGAGGGTAATAGCTACTTATGTTGGAAAAATGAAGATATTAGACTATTTTATGATTGCACATGGTAAAGAATGTGATTAAAGGCTCTTTTCCTATGTCAAAAGTTTTAGTTTTCGAGGGTAATAGCTACGTATGTTGAAAAAATGAAGATATTAGACTATTTTATGATTGCAAATGGTAAAGAATGTGATTAAAGGCTCTTTTCCTATGTCAAAAGTTTTAGTTTTCGAGGGTAATAGCTACATATGTTGAAAAAATGAAGATATTAGACTATTTTATAATTGCAAATGGTAACGAATGTGATTAAAGGCTCTTTTCCTATGTCAAAAGTTATAGTTTTCGAGGATAATAGCTACGTATGTTGACAAAATGAAGATATTAGACTATTTTATGATTGCACATGGTAAAGAATGTGATTAAAGGCTCTTTTTCTATGGCAAAAGTTTTAGTTTTCGAGGGTAATAGCTACGTATGTTGAAAAAATGAAGATATTAGACTATTTTATGATTGCACATGCTAAAGAATGTGATTAAAGGCTCTTTTCCTATGTCAAAAGTTTTAGTTTTCGAGGGTAATAGCTACGTATGTTGAAAAAATGAAGATATTAGACTATTTTATGATTGCACATGGTAAAGAATGTGATTAAAGGCTCTTTTCCTATGTCAAAAGTTTTAGTTTTCGAGGGTAATAGCTACGTATGTTGAAAAAATGAAGATATTAGACTATTTTATGATTGCACATGGTAAAGAATGTGATTAAAGGCTCTTTTCCTATTTCAAAAGTTTTAGTTTTTGAGGGTAATAGCTACGTATGTTGAAAAAATGAAGATATTAGACTATTTTATGATTGAAATGGTAAAGAATGTGATTAAAGGCTCTTTTACTATTTCAAAAGTTTTCGTTTTCGAGGGTAATAGCTACGTATGTTGGAAAAATGAAGATATTAGACTATTTTATGATTGCACATGGTAAAGAAAGTGCTTAAAGGCTCTTTTCCTATTTCAAAAGTTTTAGTTTTCGAGGGTAATAGCTACGTATGTTGAAAAAATGAAGATATTAGACTATTTTATGATTGCAAATGGTAAAGAATGTGATTAAAGGCTCTTTTCCTATTTCAAAAGTTTTCGTTTTCGAGGGTAATAGCTACGTATGTTGGAAAAATAAAGATATTAGACTATTTTATGATTGCACATGGTAAAGAATGTGATTAAAGGCTCTTTTCCTATGTCAAAAGTTTTAGTGTTCGAGGGTAATAGCTACGTATGTTGAAAAAATGAAGATATTAGACTATTTTATGATTGCAAATAGTAAAGAATGTGATTAAAGGCTCTTTTCCTATGTCAAAAGTTTTAGTTTTCGAGGGTAATAGCTACGTATGATGAAAAAAAATGAAGATATTAGACTATTTTATGATTGCACATGGTAAAGAATGTGATTAAAGGCTCTTTTCCTATTTCAAAAGTTTTAGTTTTCGAGGGTAATAGCTACGTATGTTGAAAAAATGAAGATATTAGACTATTTTATGATTGCTAATGGTAAAGAATGTGATTAAAGGCTCTTTT
>NW_027064611.1:19039-44356 GCF_032884065.1 Artemia franciscana
CAACATACGTAGCTATTACCCTCGAAAACTAAAACTTTTGAAATAGGAAAAGAGCCTTTAATCACATTCTTTACCATTTGCAATCATAAAATAGTCTAATATCTTCATTTTTTCAACATACGTAGCTATTACCCTCGAAAACTAAAACTTTTGAAATAGGAAAAGAGCCTTTAAGCACTTTCTTTACCATGTGCAATCATAAAATAGTCTAATATCTTCATTTTTTCAACATACGTAGCTATTACCCTCGAAAACTAAAACTTTTGACATAGGAAAAGAGCCTTTAATCACATTCTTTACCATTTGCAATCATAAAATAGTCTAATATCTTCATTTTTTCAACATACGTAGCTATTACCCTCGAAAACTAAAACTTTTGAAATAGGAAAAGAGCCTTTAACACTTCTTTACCATGTGCAATCATAAAATAGTCTAATATCTTCATTTTTTCAACATACGTAGCTATTACCCTCGAAAACTAAAACTTTTGACATAGGAAAAGAGCCTTTAATCACATTCTTTACCATGTGCAATCATAAAATAGTCTAATATCTTCATTTTTTCAACATACGTAGCTATTACCCTCGAAAACTAAAACTTTTGACATAGGAAAAGAGCCTTTAATCACATTCTTTACCATTTGCAATCATAAAATAGTCTAATATCTTCATTTTTTCAACATACGTAGCTATTACCCTCGAAAACTAAAACTTTTGACATAGGAAAAGAGCCTTTAATCACATTCTTTACCATTTGCAATCATAAAATAGTCTAATATCTTCATTTTTTCAACATACGTAGCTATTACCCTCGAAAACTAAAACTTTTGAAATAGGAAAAGAGCCTTTAATCACATTCTTTACCATTTGCAATCATAAAATAGTCTAATATCTTCATTTTTTCAACATACGTAGCTATTACCCTCGAAAACTAAAACTTTTGACATAGGAAAAGAGCCTTTAATCACATTCTTTACCATTTGCAATCATAAAATAGTCTAATATCTTCATTTTTTCAACATACGTAGCTATTACCCTCGAAAACTAAAACTTTTGAAATAGGAAAAGAGCCTTTAATCACATTCTTTACCATGTGCAATCATAAAATAGTCTAATATCTTCATTTTTTCAACATACGTAGCTATTACCCTCGAAAACTAAAACTTTTGACATAGGAAAAGAGCCTTTAATCACATTCTTTACCATTTGCAATCATAAAATAGTCTAATATCTTCATTTTTTCAACATACGTAGCTATTACCCTCGAAAACTAAAACTTTTGAAATAGGAAAAGAGCCTTTAATCACTTTCTTTACCATTTGCAATCATAAAATAGTCTAATATCTTCATTTTTTCAACATACGTAGCTATTACCCTCGAAAACTAAAACTTTTGAAATAGGAAAAGAGCCTTTAAGCACTTTCTTTACCATGTGCAATCATAAAATAGTCTAATATCTTCATTTTTCCAACATACGTAGCTATTACCCTCGAAAACTAAAACTTTTGAAATAGGAAAAGAGCCTTTAATCACATTCTTTACCATTTGCAATCATAAAATAGTCTAATATCTTCATTTTTTCAACATACGTAGCTATTACCCTCGAAAACTAAAACTTTTGAAATAGGAAAAGAGCCTTTAAGCACTTTCTTTACCATGTGCAATCATAAAATAGTCTAATATCTTCATTTTTTCAACATACGTAGCTATTACCCTCGAAAACTAAAACTTTTGAAATAGGAAAAGAGCCTTTAATCACATTCTTTACCATTTGCAATCATAAAATAGTCTAATATCTTCATTTTTTCAACATACGTAGCTATTACCCTCGAAAACTAAAACTTTTGAAATAGGAAAAGAGCCTTTAATCACATTCTTTACCATTTGCAATCATAAAATAGTCTAATATCTTCATTTTTTCAACATACGTAGCTATTACCCTCGAAAACTAAAACTTTTGACATAGGAAAAGAGCCTTTAATCACATTCTTTACCATTTGCAATCATAAAATAGTCTAATATCTTCATTTTTTCAACATACGTAGCTATTACCCTCGAAAACTAAAACTTTTGAAATAGGAAAAGAGCCTTTAAGCACTTTCTTTACCATGTGCAATCATAAAATAGTCTAATATCTTCATTTTTTCCAACATACGTAGCTATTACCCTCGAAAACTAAAACTTTTGAATAGGAAAAGAGCCTTTAATCACATTCTTTACCATTTGCAATCATAAAATAGTCTAATATCTTCATTTTTTCAACATACGTAGCTATTACCCTCGAAAACTAAAACTTTTGAAATAGGAAAAGAGCCTTTAATCACATTCTTTACCATTTGCAATCATAAAATAGTCTAATATCTTCATTTTTTCAACATACGTAGCTATTACCCTCGAAAACTAAAACTTTTGACATAGGAAAAGAGCCTTTAATCACATTCTTTACCATTTGCAATCATAAAATAGTCTAATATCTTCATTTTTTCAACATACGTAGCTATTACCCTCGAAAACTAAAACTTTTGAAATAGGAAAAGAGCCTTTAATCACATTCTTTACCATTGCAATCATAAAATAGTCTAATATCTTCATTTTTTCAACATACGTAGCTATTACCCTCGAAAACTAAAACTTTTGACATAGGAAAAGAGCCTTTAATCACATTCTTTACCATTTGCAATCATAAAATAGTCTAATATCTTCATTTTTTCAACATACGTAGCTATTACCCTCGAAAACTAAAACTTTTGAAATAGGAAAAGAGCCTTTAAGCACTTTCTTTACCATGTGCAATCATAAAATAGTCTAATATCTTCATTTTTTCAACATACGTAGCTATTACCCTCGAAAACTAAAACTTTTGAAATAGGAAAAGAGCCTTTAAGCACTTTCTTTACCATGTGCAATCATAAAATAGTCTAATATCTTCATTTTTCCAACATACGTAGCTATTACCCTCGAAAACTAAAACTTTTGAAATAGGAAAAGAGCCTTTAATCACATTCTTTACCATGTGCAATCATAAAATAGTCTAATATCTTCATTTTTTCCAACATACGTAGCTATTACCCTCGAAAACTAAAACTTTTGAAATAGGAAAAGAGCCTTTAATCACATTCTTTACCATGTGCAATCATAAAATAGTCTAATATCTTCATTTTTTCAACATACGTAGCTATTACCCTCGAAAACTAAAACTTTTGAAATAGGAAAAGAGCCTTTAATCACATTTCTTTACCATGTGCAATCATAAAATAGTCTAATATCTTCATTTTTTCAACATACGTAGCTATTACCCTCGAAAACTAAAACTTTTGACATAGGAAAAGAGCCTTTAATCACATTCGTTACCATTTGCAATTATAAAATAGTCTAATATCTTCATTTTTTCAACATACGTAGCTATTACCCTCGAAAACTAAAACTTTTGACATAGGAAAAGAGCCTTTAATCACATTTTCACCATTTGCAATCATAAAATAGTCTAATATCTTCATTTTTTCAACATACGTAGCTATTACCCTCGAAAACTAAAACTTTTGAAATAGGAAAAGAGCCTTTAATCACTTTCTTTACCATGTGCAATCATAAAATAGTCTAATATCTTCATTTTTTCAACATACGTAGCTATTACCCTCGAAAACTAAAACTTTTGACATAGGAAAAGAGCCTTTTAATCACATTCTTTACCATTTGCAATCATAAAATAGTCTAATATCTTCATTTTTTCAACATACGTAGCTATTACCCTCGAAAACTAAAACTTTTGAAATAGGAAAAGAGCATTTAATCACTTTCTTTACCATTTGCAATCATAAAATAGTCTAATATCTTCATTTTTTCAACATACGTAGCTATTACCCTCGAAAACTAAAACTTTTGACATAGGAAAAGAGCCTTTAATCACATTCTTTACCATGTGCAATCATAAAATAGTCTAATATCTTCATTTTTTCAACATACGTAGCTATTACCCTCGAAAACTAAAACTTTTGAAATAGGAAAAGAGCCTTTAATCACATTCTTTACCATTTGCAATCATAAAATAGTCTAATATCTTCATTTTTTCAACATACGTAGCTATTACCCTCGAAAACTAAAACTTTTGAAATAGGAAAAGAGCCTTTAATCACATTCTTTACCATTTGCAATCATAAAATAGTCTAATATCTTCATTTTTCAACATACGTAGCTATTACCCTCGAAAACTAAAACTTTTGAAATAGGAAAAGAGCCTTTAATCACATTCTTTACCATGTGCAATCATAAAATAGTCTAATATCTTCATTTTTTCAACATACGTAGCTATTACCCTCGAAAACTAAAACTTTTGACATAGGAAAAGAGCCTTTAATCACATTCTTTACCATTTGCAATCATAAAATAGTCTAATATCTTCATTTTTCCAACATACGTAGCTATTACCCTCGAAAACGAAAACTTTTGAAATAGGAAAAGAGCCTTTAATCACATTCTTTACCATTTGCAATCATAAAATAGTCTAATATCTTCATTTTTTTCAACATACGTAGCTATTACCCTCGAAAACTAAAACTTTTGAAATAGGAAAAGAGCCTTTAAGCACTTTCTTTACCATGTGCAATCATAAAATAGTCTAATATCTTCATTTTTCCAACATACGTAGCTATTACCCTCGAAAACGAAAACTTTTGAAATAGGAAAAGAGCCTTTAATCACATTCTTTACCATTTGCAATCATAAAATAGTCTAATATCTTCATTTTTTCAACATACGTAGCTATTACCCTCGAAAACTAAAACTTTTGAAATAGGAAAAGAGCCTTTAATCACATTCTTTACCATGTGCAATCATAAAATAGTCTAATATCTTCATTTTTTCAACATACGTAGCTATTACCCTCGAAAACTAAAACTTTTGAAATAGGAAAAGAGCCTTTAAGCACTTTCTTTACCATGTGCAATCATAAAATAGTCTAATATCTTCATTTTTTCAACATACGTAGCTATTACCTCGAAAACTAAAACTTTTGACATAGGAAAAGAGCCTTTAATCACATTCGTTACCATTTGCAATTATAAAATAGTCTAATATCTTCATTTTTTCAACATACGTAGCTATTACCCTCGAAAACTAAAACTTTTGAGATAGGAAAAGAGCCTTTAATCACATTCGTTACCATTTGCAATTATAAAATAGTCTAATATCTTCATTTTTTCATCATACGTAGCTATTACCCTCGAAAACTAAAACTTTTGACATAGGAAAAGAGCCTTTAATCACATTTTCACCATTTGCAATCATAAAATAGTCTAATATCTTCATTTTTTCAACATACGTAGCTATTACCCTCGAAAACTAAAACTTTTGAAATAGGAAAAGAGCCTTTAAGCACTTTCTTTACCATGTGCAATCATAAAATAGTCTAATATCTTCATTTTTTCAACATACGTAGCTATTACCCTCGAAAACTAAAACTTTTGACATAGGAAAAGAGGTTTTAATCACATTCTTTACCATTTGCAATCATAAAATAGTCTAATATCTTCATTTTTTCAACATACGTAGCTATTACCCTCGAAAACTAAAACTTTTGAAATAGGAAAAGAGCATTTAAACACTTTCTTTACCATTTGCAATCATAAAATAGTCTAATATCTTCATTTTTTCAACATACGTAGCTATTACCCTCGAAAACTAAAACTTTTGACATAGGAAAAGAGGTTTTAATCACATTCTTTACCATTTGCAATCATAAAATAGTCTAATATCTTCATTTTTTCAACATACGTAGCTATTACCCTCGAAAACTAAAACTTTTGAAATAGGAAAAGAGCATTTAAACACTTTCTTTACCATGTGCAATCATAAAATAGTCTAATATCTTCATTTTTCCAACATACGTAGCTATTACCCTCGAAAACTAAAACTTTTGAAATAGGAAAAGAGCCTTTAATCACATTCTTTACCATTTGCAATCATAAAATAGTCTAATATCTTCATTTTTTCAACATACGTAGCTATTACCCTCGAAAACTAAAACTTTTGAAATAGGAAAAGAGCCTTTAATCACATTCTTTACCATGTGCAATCATAAAATAGTCTAATATCTTCATTTTTTCAACATACGTAGCTATTACCCTCGAAAACTAAAACTTTTGAAATAGGAAAAGAGCCTTTAATCACATTCTTTACCATTTGCAATCATAAAATAGTCTAATATCTTCATTTTTCTAACATACATAGCTATTACCCTCGAAAACGAAAACTTTTGAAATAGGAAAAGAGCCTTTAATCACATTCTTTACCATTTGCAATCATAAAATAGTCTAATATCTTCATTTTTTTCAACATACGTAGCTATTACCCTCGAAAACTAAAACTTTTGAAATAGGAAAAGAGCCTTTAAGCACTTTCTTTACCATGTGCAATCATAAAATAGTCTAATATCTTCATTTTTCCAACATACGTAGCTATTACCCTCGAAAACGAAAACTTTTGAAATAGGAAAAGAGCCTTTAATCACATTCTTTACCATTTGCAATCATAAAATAGTCTAATATCTTCATTTTTTCAAGATACGTAGCTATTACCCTCTAAAACTAAAACTTTTGAAATAGGAAAAGAGCCTTTAATCACATTCTTTACCATGTGCAATCATAAAATAGTCTAATATCTTCATTTTTTCAACATACGTAGCTATTACCCTCGAAAACTAAAACTTTTGAAATAGGAAAAGAGCCTTTAAGCACTTTCTTTACCATGTGCAAGCATAAAATAGTCTAATATCTTCATTTTTTCAACATACGTAGCTATTAACCTCGAAAACTAAAACTTTTGACATAGGAAAAGAGCCTTTAATCACATTCGTTACCATTTGCAATTATAAAATAGTCTAATATCTTCATTTTTTCAACATACGTAGCTATTACCCTCGAAAACTAAAACTTTTGAGATAGGAAAAGAGCCTTTAATCACATTCGTTACCATTTGCAATTATAAAATAGTCTAATATCTTCATTTTTTCATCATACGTAGCTATTACCCTCGAAAACTAAAACTTTTGACATAGGAAAAGAGCCTTTAATCACATTCTTTACCATTTGCAATCATAAAATAGTCTAATATCTTCATTTTTTCAACATACGTAGCTATTACCCTCGAAAACTAAAACTTTTGAAATAGGAAAAGAGCCTTTAAGCACTTTCTTTACCATGTGCAATCATAAAGTAGTCTAATATCTTCATTTTTTCAACATACGTAGCTATTACCCTCGAAAACTAAAACTTATGACATAGGAAAAGAGCCTTTAATCAACCATGTGCAATCATAAAATAGTCTAATATCTTCATTTTTCCAACATACGTAGCTATTACCCTCGAAAACGAAAACTTTTGAAATAGGAAAAGAGCCTTTAAGCACTTTCTTTACCATGTGCAATCATAAAGTAGTCTAATATCTTCATTTTTCCAACATACGTAGCTATTACCCTCGAAAACTAAAACTTTTGACATAGGAAAAGAGCCTTTAATCACATTCGTTACCATTTGCAATCATAAAATAGTCTAATATCTTCATTTTTTCAACATACGTAGCTATTACCCTCGAAAACTAAAACTTTTGACATAGGAAAAGAGCCTTTAATCACATTCTTTACCATTTGCAATCATAAAATAGTCTAATATCTTCATTTTTTCAACATACGTAGCTATTACCCTCGAAAACTAAAACTTTGAAATAGGAAAAGAGCCTTTAAGCACTTTCTTTACCATGTGCAATCATAAAATAGTCTAATATCTTCATTTTTTCAACATACGTAGCTATTACCCTCGAAAACTAAAACTTTTGACATAGGAAAAGAGCCTTTAATCACATTCTTTACCATTTGCAATCATAAAATAGTCTAATATCTTCATTTTTTCAACATACGTAGCTATTACCCTCGAAAACTAAAACTTTTGAAATAGGAAAAGAGCCTTTAAGCACTTTCTTTACCATGTGCAATCATAAAATAGTCTAATATCTTCATTTTTCCAACATACGTAGCTATTACCCTCGAAAACTAAAACTTTTGAAATAGGAAAAGAGCCTTTAAGCACTTTCTTTACCATGTGCAATCATAAAATAGTCTAATATCTTCATTTTTCCAACATACGTAGCTATTACCCTCGAAAACTAAAACTTTTGACATAGGAAAAGAGCCTTTAATCACATTCTTTACCATGTGCAATCATAAAATAGTCTAATATCTTCATTTTTCCAACATACGTAGCTATTACCCTCGAAAACGAAAACTTTTGAAATAGGAAAAGAGCCTTTAATCACATTCTTTACCATTTGCAATCATAAAATAGTCTAATATCTTCATTTTTTCAACATACGTAGCTATTACCCTCGAAAACTAAAACTTTTGAAATAGGAAAAGAGCCTTTAAGCACTTTCTTTACCATGTGCAATCATAAAATAGTCTAATATCTTCATTTTTCCAACATACGTAGCTATTACCCTCGAAAACTAAAACTTTTGACATAGGAAAAGAGCCTTTAATCACATTCGTTACCATTTGCAATTATAAAATAGTCTAATATCTTCATTTTTTCATCATACGTAGCTATTACCCTCGAAAACTAAAACTTTTGGAATAGGAAAAGAGCCTGTGATCACATTCTTTACCATTTGCAATCATAAAATAGTCTAATATCTTCATTTTTTCAACATACGTAGCTATTACCCTCGAAAACTAAAACTTTTGACATAGGAAAAGAGCCTTTAATCACATTCGTTACCATTTGCAATTATAAAATAGTCTAATATCTTCATTTTTCCAACATACGTAGCTATTACCCTCGAAAACGAAAACTTTTGAAATAGAAAAAGAGCCTTAAATAACATTCTTTACCATTTGCAATCATAAAATAGTCTAATATCTTCATTTTTTCAACATACGTAGCTATTACCCTCGAAAACTAAAACTTTTGGAATAGGAAAAGAGCCTTTGATCACATTCTTTACCATGTGCAATCATAAAATAGTCTAATATCTACATTTTTTCAACATACGTAGCTATTACCCTCGAAAACTAAAACTTTTGACATAGGAAAAGAGCCTTTAATCACATTCTTTACCATGTGCAATCATAAAATAGTCTAATATCTTCATTTTTCCAACATACGTAGCTATTACCCTCGAAAACGAAAACTTTGAAATAGGAAAAGAGCCTTTAATCACATTCTTTACCATTTGCAATCATAAAATAGTCTAATATCTTCATTTTTTCAACATACGTAGCTATTACCCTCGAAAACTAAAACTTTTGAAATAGGAAAAGAGCCTTTAAGCACTTTCTTTACCATGTGCAATCATAAAATAGTCTAATATCTTCATTTTTCCAACATACGTAGCTATTACCCTCGAAAACTAAAACTTTTGACATAGGAAAAGAGCCTTTAATCACATTCGTTACCATTTGCAATTATAAAATAGTCTAATATCTTCATTTTTTCATCATACGTAGCTATTACCCTCGAAAACTAAAACTTTTGACATAGGAAAAGAGCCTTTAATCACATTCTTTACCATTTGCAATCATAAAATAGTCTAATATCTTCATTTTTTCAACATACGTAGCTATTACCCTCGAAAACTAAAACTTTTGAAATAGGAAAAGAGCCTTTAAGCACTTTCTTTACCATGTGCAATCATAAAATAGTCTAATATCTTCATTTTTTCAACATACGTAGCTATTACCCTCGAAAACTAAAACTTTTGACATAGGAAAAGAGCCTTTAATCACATTCTTTACCATTTGCAATCATAAAATAGTCTAATATCTTCATTTTTTCAACATACGTAGCTATTACCCTCGAAAACTAAAACTTTTGAAATAGGAAAAGAGCCTTTAAGCACTTTCTTTACCATGTGCAATCATAAAATAGTCTAATATCTTCATTTTTCCAACATACGTAGCTATTACCCTCGAAAACTAAAACTTTTGAAATAGGAAAAGAGCCTTTAAGCACTTTCTTTACCATGTGCAATCATAAAATAGTCTAATATCTTCATTTTTCCAACATACGTAGCTATTACCCTCGAAAACTAAAACTTTTGACATAGGAAAAGAGCCTTTAATCACATTCTTTACCATGTGCAATCATAAAATAGTCTAATATCTTCATTTTTCCAACATACGTAGCTATTACCCTCGAAAACTAAAACTTTTGAAATAGGAAAAGAGCCTTTAATCACATTCTTTACCATTTGCAATCATAAAATAGTCTAATATCTTCATTTTTTCAACATACGTAGCTATTACCCTCGAAAACTAAAACTTTTGAAATAGAAAAGAGCCTTTAAGCACTTCTTTACCATGTGCAATCATAAAATAGTCTAATATCTTCATTTTTTCAACATACGTAGCTATTACCCTCGAAAACTAAAACTTTTGAAATAGGAAAAGAGCCTTAATCACATTCTTTACCATTTGCAATCATAAAATAGTCTAATATCTTCATTTTTTCAACATACGTAGCTATTACCCTCGAAAACTAAAACTTTTGAATAGGAAAAGAGCCTTTAATCACATTCTTTACCATGTGCAATCATAAAATAGTCTAATATCTTCATTTTTTCAACATACGTAGCTATTACCCTCGAAAAATAAAACTTTTGAATAGGAAAAGAGCCTTTAATCACATTCTTTACCATTTGCAATCATAAAATAGTCTAATATCTTCATTTTTTCAACATACGTAGCTATTACCCTCGAAAACGAAAACTTTTGAAATAGGAAAAGAGCCTTTAATCACATTCTTTACCATTTGCAATCATAAAATAGTCTAATATCTTCATTTTTTCAACATACGTAGCTATTACCCTCGAAAACTAAAACTTTTGAAATAGGAAAAGAGCCTTTAATCACATTCTTTACCATGTGCAATCATAAAATAGTCTAATATCTTCATTTTTTCAACATACGTAGCTATTACCCTCGAAAACTAAAACTTTTGAAATAGGAAAAGAGCCTTTAATCACATTCTTTACCATTTGCAATCATAAAATAGTCTAATATCTTCATTTTTTCAACATACGTAGCTATTACCCTCGAAAACTAAAACTTTTGACATAGGAAAAGAGCCTTTAATCACATTCTTTACCATTTGCAATCATAAAATAGTCTAATATCTTCATTTTTTCAACATACGTAGCTATTACCCTCGAAAACTAAAACTTTTGACATAGGAAAAGAGCCTTTAATCACATTCTTTACCATGTGCAATCATAAAATAGTCTAATATCTTCATTTTTCCAACATACGTAGCTATTACCCTCGAAAACGAAAACTTTGAAATAGGAAAACAGCCTTTAATCACATTCTTTACCATTTGCAATCATAAAATAGTCTAATATCTTCATTTTTTCAACATACGTAGCTATTACCCTCGAAAACTAAAACTTTTGAAATAGGAAAAGAGCCTTTAAGCACTTTCTTTACCATGTGCAATCATAAAATAGTCTAATATCTTCATTTTTCCAACATACGTAGCTATTACCCTCGAAAACTAAAACTTTTGAAATAGGAAAAGAGCCTTTAATCACATTCTTTACCATGTGCAATCATAAAATAGTCTAATATCTTCATTTTTTCAACATACGTAGCTATTACCCTCGAAAACTAAAACTTTTGACATAGGAAAAGAGCCTTTAATCACATTCTTTACCATGTGCAATCATAAAATAGTCTAATATCTTCATTTTTTCAACATACGTAGCTATTACCCTCGAAAAATAAAACTTTTGAAATAGGAAAAGAGCCTTTAATCACATTCTTTACCATTTGCAATCATAAAATAGTCTAATATCTTCATTTTTTCAACATACGTAGCTATTACCCTCGAAAACTAAAACTTTTGACATAGGAAAAGAGCCTTTAATCACATTCTTTACCATGTGCAATCATAAAATAGTCTAATATCTTCATTTTTCCAACATACGTAGCTATTACCCTCGAAAACGAAAACTTTTGAAATAGGAAAAGAGCCTTTAATCACTTTCTTTACCATGTGCAATCATAAAATAGTCTAATATCTTCATTTTTAAAACATACGTAGCTATTACCCTCGAAAACTAAAACTTTTGCCATAGGAAAAGAGCCTTTAATCACATTCTTTACCATGTGCAATCATAAAATAGTCTAATATCTTCATTTTTTCAACATACTTAGCTATTACCCTCGAAAACTAAAACTTTTGAAATAGGAAAAGAGCCTTTAAGCACTTTCTTTACCATGTGCAATCATAAAATAGTCTAATATCTTCATTTTTCCAACATACGTAGCTATTACCCTCGAAAACGAAAACTTTTGAAATAGGAAAAGAGCCTTTAATCACATTCTTTACCATTTGCAATCATAAAATAGTCTAATATCTTCATTTTTTCAACATACGTAGCTATTACCCTCGAAAACTAAAACTTTTGAAATAGGAAAAGAGCCTTTAATCACATTCTTTACCATGTGCAATCATAAAATAGTCTAATATCTTCATTTTTTCAACATACGTAGCTATTACCCTCGAAAACTAAAACTTTTGACATAGGAAAAGAGCCTTTAATCACATTCTTTACCATGTGCAATCATAAAATAGTCTAATATCTTCATTTTTTCAACATACATAGCTATTACCCTCGAAAACTAAAACTTTTGCCATAAAAAGAGCCTTTAATCACATTCTTTACCATGTGCAATCATAAAATAGTCTAATATCTTCATATTTCCAACATACGTAGCTATTACCCTCGAAAACTAAAACTTTTGACATAGGAAAAGAGCCTTTAATCACATTCGTTATCATTTGCAATTATAAAATAGTCTAATATCTTCATTTTTTCAACATACGTAGCTATTACCCTCGAAAACTAAAACTTTTGACATAGGAAAAGAGCCTTTAATCACATTCGTTACCATTTGCAATTATAAAATAGTCTAATATCTTCATTTTTTCAACATACGTAGCTATTACCCTCGAAAACTAAAACTTTTGACATAGGAAAAGAGCCTTTAATCACATTCTTTACCATTTGCAATCATAAAATAGTCTAATATCTTCATTTTTTCAACATACTTAGCTATTACCCTCGAAAACTAAAACTTTTGAAATAGGAAAAGAGCCTTTAATCACATTCTTTACCATGTGCAATCATAAAATAGTCTAATATCTTCATTTTTTCATCATACGTAGCTATTACCCTCGAAAACTAAAACTTTTGACATAGGAAAAGAGCCTTTAATCACATTCTTTACTATTTGCAATCATAAAATAGTCTAATATCTTCATTTTTTCAACATACGTAGCTATTACCCTCGAAAACTAAAACTTTTGACATAGGAAAAGAGCCTTTAATCACATTCTTTACCATGTGCAATCATAAAATAGTCTAATATCTTCATTTTTCCAACATACGTAGCTATTACCCTCGAAAACGAAAACTTTTGAAATAGGAAAAGAGCCTTTAATCACATTCTTTACCATTTGCAATCATAAAATAGTCTAATATCTTCATTTTTTCAACATACGTAGCTATTACCCTCGAAAACTAAAACTTTTGAAATAGGAAAAGAGCCTTTAAGCACTTTCTTTACCATGTGCAATCATAAAATAGTCTAATATCTTCATTTTTCCAACATACGTAGCTATTACCCTCGAAAACGAAAACTTTTGAAATAGGAAAAGAGCCTTTAATCACATTCTTTACCATTTGCAATCATAAAATAGTCTAATATCTTCATTTTTTCAACATACGTAGCTATTACCCTCGAAAACTAAAACTTTTGACATAGGAAAAGAGCCTTTAATCACATTCTTTACCATTTGCAATCATAAAATAGTCTAATATCTTCATTTTTCCAACATACGTAGCTATTACCCTCGAAAACTAAAACTTTTGAAATAGGAAAAGAGCCTTTAATCACATTCTTTACCATGTGCAATCATAAAATAGTCTAATATCTTCATTTTTCCAACATACGTAGCTATTACCCTCGAAAACGAAAACTTTGAAATAGGAAAACAGCCTTTAATCACATTCTTTACCATTTGCAATCATAAAATAGTCTAATATCTTCATTTTTTCAACATACGTAGCTATTACCCTCGAAAACTAAAACTTTTGAAATAGGAAAAGAGCCTTTAAGCACTTTCTTTACCATGTGCAATCATAAAATAGTCTAATATCTTCATTTTTCCAACATACGTAGCTATTACCCTCGAAAACTAAAACTTTTGACATAGGAAAAGAGCCTTTAATCACATTCTTTACCATTTGCAATCATAAAATAGTCTAATATCTTCATTTTTTCAACATACGTAGCTATTACCCTCGAAAACTAAAACTTTTGACATAGGAAAAGAGCCTTTAATCACATTCTTTACCATGTGCAATCATAAAATAGTCTAATATCTTCATTTTTTCAACATACGTAGCTATTACCCTCGAAAACTAAAACTTTTGACATAGGAAAAGAGCCTTTAATCACATTCTTTACCATGTGCAATCATAAAATAGTCTAATATCTTCATTTTTCAACATACGTAGCTATTACCCTCGAAAACGAAAACTTTTGAAATAGGAAAAGAGCCTTTAATCACATTCTTTACCATTTGCAATCATAAAATAGTCTAATATCTTCATTTTTTCAACATACGTAGCTATTACCCTCGAAAACTAAAACTTTTGACATAGGAAAAGAGCCTTTAATCACATTCTTTACCATGTGCAATCATAAAATAGTCTAATATCTTCATTTTTCCAACATACGTAGCTATTACCCTCGAAAACTAAAACTTTTGAATAGGAAAAGAGCCTTTAATCACATTCTTTACCATTTGCAATCATAAAATAGTCTAATATCTTCATTTTTTCAACATACGTAGCTATTACCCTCGAAAACTAAAACTTTTGAATAGGAAAAGAGCCTTTAATCACATTCTTTACCATTTGCAATCATAAAATAGTCTAATATCTTCATTTTTTCAACATACGTAGCTATTACCCTCGAAAACTAAAACTTTTGAAATAGGAAAAGAGCCTTTAATCACATTCTTTACCATGTGCAATCATAAAATAGTCTAATATCTTCATTTTTCCAACATACGTAGCTATTACCCTCGAAAACTAAAACTTTTGACATAGGAAAAGAGCCTTTAATCACATTCTTTACCATTTGCAATTATAAAATAGTCTAATATCTTCATTTTTTCAACATACGTAGCTATTACCCTCGAAAACTAAAACTTTTGAATAGGAAAAGAGCCTTTAATCACATTCTTTACCATTTGCAATCATAAAATAGTCTAATATCTTCATTTTTTCAACATACGTAGCTATTACCCTCGAAAACTAAAACTTTTGAATAGGAAAAGAGCCTTTAATCACATTCTTTACCATGTGCAATCATAAAATAGTCTAATATCTTCATTTTTTCAACATACGTAGCTATTACCCTCGAAAACTAAAACTTTTGAAATAGGAAAAGAGCCTTTAATCACATTCTTTACCATGTGCAATCATAAAATAGTCTAATATCTTCATTTTTTCAACATACGTAGCTATTACCCTCGAAAACTAAAACTTTTGAAATAGGAAAAGAGCCTTTAATCACATTCTTTACCATTTGCAATCATAAAATAGTCTAATATCTTCATTTTTTCAACATACGTAGCTATTACCCTCGAAAACTAAAACTTTTGACATAGGAAAAGAGCCTTTAATCACATTCTTTACCATGTGCAATCATAAAATAGTCTAATATCTTCATTTTTTCAACATACGTAGCTATTACCCTCGAAAACTAAAACTTTTGACATAGGAAAAGAGCCTTTAATCACATTCTTTACCATTTGCAATCATAAAATAGTCTAATATCTTCATTTTTTCAACATACGTAGCTATTACCCTCGAAAACTAAAACTTTTGACATAGGAAAAGAGCCTTTAATCACATTCTTTACCATTTGCAATCATAAAATAGTCTAATATCTTCATTTTTTCAACATACGTAGCTATTACCCTCGAAAACTAAAACTTTTGAAATAGGAAAAGAGCCTTTAATCACATTCTTTACCATGTGCAATCATAAAATAGTCTAATATCTTCATTTTTTCAACATACGTAGCTATTACCCTCGAAAACTAAAACTTTTGAAATAGGAAAAGAGCCTTTAATCACATTCTTTACCATTTGCAATCATAAAATAGTCTAATATCTTCATTTTTTCAACATACGTAGCTATTACCCTCGAAAACTAAAACTTTTGAAATAGGAAAAGAGCCTTTAAGCACTTTCTTTACCATGTGCAATCATAAAATAGTCTAATATCTTCATTTTTCCAACATACGTAGCTATTACCCTCGAAAACTAAAACTTTTGAAATAGGAAAAGAGCCTTTAATCACATTCTTTACCATGTGCAATCATAAAATAGTCTAATATCTTCATTTTTTCAACATACGTAGCTATTACCCTCGAAAACTAAAACTTTTGACATAGGAAAAGAGCCTTTAATCACATTCTTTACCATGTGCAATCATAAAATAGTCTAATATCTTCATTTTTCCAACATACGTAGCTATTACCCTCGAAAACGAAAACTTTTGAAATAGGAAAAGAGCCTTTAATCACATTCTTTACCATTTGCAATCATAAAATAGTCTAATATCTTCATTTTTTCAACATACGTAGCTATTACCCTCGAAAACTAAAACTTTTGAATAGGAAAAGAGCCTTTAATCACATTCTTTACCATGTGCAATCATAAAATAGTCTAATATCTTCATTTTTCCAACATACGTAGCTATTACCCTCGAAAACGAAAACTTTTGAAATAGGAAAAGAGCCTTTAATCACATTCTTTACCATTTGCAATCATAAAATAGTCTAATATCTTCATTTTTTC
Organism: Artemia franciscana; assembly: GCF_032884065.1. Lineage (NCBI taxonomy): Eukaryota > Metazoa > Arthropoda > Branchiopoda > Anostraca > Artemiidae > Artemia > Artemia franciscana. The sequence continues at coordinate 35,964 of NW_027064611.1, forward strand.
AACATACGTAGCTATTACCCTCGAAAACTAAAACTTTTGAATAGGAAAAGAGCCTTTAATCACATTCTTTACCATGTGCAATCATAAAATAGTCTAATATCTTCATTTTTTCAACATACGTAGCTATTACCCTCGAAAACTAAAACTTTTGAAATAGGAAAAGAGCCTTTAATCACATTCTTTACCATTTGCAATCATAAAATAGTCTAATATCTTCATTTTTTCAACATACGTAGCTATTACCCTCGAAAACTAAAACTTTTGAAATAGGAAAAGAGCCTTTAATCACATTCTTTACCATTTGCAATCATAAAATAGTCTAATATCTTCATTTTTTCAACATACGTAGCTATTACCCTCGAAAACTAAAACTTTTGAAATAGGAAAAGAGCCTTTAATCACATTCTTTACCATGTGCAATCATAAAATAGTCTAATATCTTCATTTTTTCAACATACGTAGCTATTACCCTCGAAAACTAAAACTTTTGACATAGGAAAAGAGCCTTTAATCACATTCTTTACCATTTGCAATCATAAAATAGTCTAATATCTTCATTTTTTCAACATACGTAGCTATTACCCTCGAAAACTAAAACTTTTGACATAGGAAAAGAGCCTTTAATCACATTCTTTACCATGTGCAATCATAAAATAGTCTAATATCTTCATTTTTTCAACATACGTAGCTATTACCCTCGAAAACTAAAACTTTTGACATAGGAAAAGAGCCTTTAATCACATTCTTTACCATTTGCAATCATAAAATAGTCTAATATCTTCATTTTTTCAACATACGTAGCTATTACCCTCGAAAACTAAAACTTTTGAAATAGGAAAAGAGCCTTTAATCACATTCTTTACCATGTGCAATCATAAAATAGTCTAATATCTTCATTTTTCAACATACGTAGCTATTACCCTCGAAAACTAAAACTTTTGAAATAGGAAAAGAGCCTTTAATCACATTCTTTACCATGTGCAATCATAAAATAGTCTAATATCTTCATTTTTTCAACATACGTAGCTATTACCCTCGAAAACTAAAACTTTTGAAATAGGAAAAGAGCCTTTAATCACATTCTTTACCATGTGCAATCATAAAATAGTCTAATATCTTCATTTTTTCAACATACGTAGCTATTACCCTCGAAAACTAAAACTTTTGAAATAGGAAAAGAGCCTTTAATCACATTCTTTACCATTTGCAATCATAAAATAGTCTAATATCTTCATTTTTTCAACATACGTAGCTATTACCCTCGAAAACTAAAACTTTTGACATAGGAAAAGAGCCTTTAATCACATTCTTTACCATGTGCAATCATAAAATAGTCTAATATCTTCATTTTTCCAACATACGTAGCTATTACCCTCGAAAACGAAAAACTTTTGAAATAGGAAAAGAGCCTTTAATCACATTCTTTACCATTGCAATCATAAAATAGTCTAATATCTTCATTTTTTCAACATACGTAGCTATTACCCTCGAAAACTAAAACTTTTGAATAGGAAAAGAGCCTTTAATCACATTCTTTACCATGTGCAATCATAAAATAGTCTAATATCTTCATTTTTTCAACATACGTAGCTATTACCCTCGAAAACTAAAACTTTTGAAATAGGAAAAGAGCCTTTAATCACATTCTTTACCATTGCAATCATAAAATAGTCTAATATCTTCATTTTTTCAACATACGTAGCTATTACCCTCGAAAACTAAAACTTTTGATAGGAAAAGAGCCTTTAATCACATTCTTTACCATTTGCAATCATAAAATAGTCTAATATCTTCATTTTTTCAACATACGTAGCTATTACCCTCGAAAACTAAAACTTTTGAAATAGGAAAAGAGCCTTTAATCACATTCTTTACCATGTGCAATCATAAAATAGTCTAATATCTTCATTTTTTCAACATACGTAGCTATTACCCTCGAAAACTAAAACTTTTGAAATAGGAAAAGAGCCTTTAATCACATTCTTTACCATGTGCAATCATAAAATAGTCTAATATCTTCATTTTTTCAACATACGTAGCTATTACCCTCGAAAACTAAAACTTTTGAATAGGAAAAGAGCCTTTAATCACATTCTTTACCATGTGCAATCATAAAATAGTCTAATATCTTCATTTTTTCAACATACGTAGCTATTACCCTCGAAAACTAAAACTTTTGACATAGGAAAAGAGCCTTTAATCACATTCTTTACCATGTGCAATCATAAAATAGTCTAATATCTTCATTTTTTCAACATACGTAGCTATTACCCTCGAAAACTAAAACTTTTGACATAGGAAAAGAGCCTTTAATCACATTCTTTACCATTGCAATCATAAAATAGTCTAATATCTTCATTTTTTCAACATACGTAGCTATTACCCTCGAAAACTAAAACTTTTGACATAGGAAAAGAGCCTTTAATCACATTCTTTACCATTTGCAATCATAAAATAGTCTAATATCTTCATTTTTTCAACATACGTAGCTATTACCCTCGAAAACTAAAACTTTTGAAATAGGAAAAGAGCCTTTAATCACATTCTTTACCATTGCAATCATAAAATAGTCTAATATCTTCATTTTTTCAACATACGTAGCTATTACCCTCGAAAACTAAAACTTTTGAATAGGAAAAGAGCCTTTAATCACATTCTTTACCATTTGCAATCATAAAATAGTCTAATATCTTCATTTTTTCAACATACGTAGCTATTACCCTCGAAAACTAAAACTTTTGAATAGGAAAAGAGCCTTTAATCACATTCTTTACCATGTGCAATCATAAAATAGTCTAATATCTTCATTTTTTCAACATACGTAGCTATTACCCTCGAAAACTAAAACTTTTGAAATAGGAAAAGAGCCTTTAATCACATTCTTTACCATTTGCAATCATAAAATAGTCTAATATCTTCATTTTTTCAACATACGTAGCTATTACCCTCGAAAACTAAAACTTTTGAATAGGAAAAGAGCCTTTAATCACATTCTTTACCATGTGCAATCATAAAATAGTCTAATATCTTCATTTTTCCAACATACGTAGCTATTACCCTCGAAAACGAAAACTTTTGAAATAGGAAAAGAGCCTTTAATCACATTCTTTACCATTTGCAATCATAAAATAGTCTAATATCTTCATTTTTTCAACATACGTAGCTATTACCCTCGAAAACTAAAACTTTTGAAATAGGAAAAGAGCCTTTAATCACATTCTTTACCATGTGCAATCATAAAATAGTCTAATATCTTCATTTTTTCAACATACGTAGCTATTACCCTCGAAAACTAAAACTTTTGAAATAGGAAAAGAGCCTTTAATCACATTCTTTACCATTGCAATCATAAAATAGTCTAATATCTTCATTTTTTCAACATACGTAGCTATTACCCTCGAAAACTAAAACTTTTGAATAGGAAAAGAGCCTTTAATCACATTCTTTACCATGTGCAATCATAAAATAGTCTAATATCTTCATTTTTTCAACATACGTAGCTATTACCCTCGAAAACTAAAACTTTTGAAATAGGAAAAGAGCCTTTAATCACATTCTTTACCATGTGCAATCATAAAATAGTCTAATATCTTCATTTTTCAACATACGTAGCTATTACCCTCGAAAACTAAAACTTTTGAAATAGGAAAAGAGCCTTTAATCACATTCTTTACCATTTGCAATCATAAAATAGTCTAATATCTTCATTTTTTCAACATACGTAGCTATTACCCTCGAAAACTAAAACTTTTGAAATAGGAAAAGAGCCTTTAATCACATTCTTTACCATGTGCAATCATAAAATAGTCTAATATCTTCATTTTTTCAACATACGTAGCTATTACCCTCGAAAACTAAAACTTTTGACATAGGAAAAGAGCCTTTAATCACATTCTTTACCATGTGCAATCATAAAATAGTCTAATATCTTCATTTTTTCAACATACGTAGCTATTACCCTCGAAAACTAAAACTTTTGAATAGGAAAAGAGCCTTTAATCACATTCTTTACCATTTGCAATCATAAAATAGTCTAATATCTTCATTTTTTCAACATACGTAGCTATTACCCTCGAAAACTAAAACTTTTGACATAGGAAAAGAGCCTTTAATCACATTCTTTACCATGTGCAATCATAAAATAGTCTAATATCTTCATTTTTTCAACATACGTAGCTATTACCCTCGAAAACTAAAACTTTTGAAATAGGAAAAGAGCCTTTAATCACATTCTTTACCATGTGCAATCATAAAATAGTCTAATATCTTCATTTTTTCAACATACGTAGCTATTACCCTCGAAAACTAAAACTTTTGAATAGGAAAAGAGCCTTTAATCACATTCTTTACCATGTGCAATCATAAAATAGTCTAATATCTTCATTTTTTCAACATACGTAGCTATTACCCTCGAAAACTAAAACTTTTGAATAGGAAAAGAGCCTTTAATCACATTCTTTACCATGTGCAATCATAAAATAGTCTAATATCTTCATTTTTTCAACATACGTAGCTATTACCCTCGAAAACTAAAACTTTTGACATAGGAAAAGAGCCTTTAATCACATTCTTTACCATGTGCAATCATAAAATAGTCTAATATCTTCATTTTTTCAACATACGTAGCTATTACCCTCGAAAACTAAAACTTTTGATAGGAAAAGAGCCTTTAATCACATTCTTTACCATTTGCAATCATAAAATAGTCTAATATCTTCATTTTTTCAACATACGTAGCTATTACCCTCGAAAACTAAAACTTTTGAAATAGGAAAAGAGCCTTTAATCACATTCTTTACCATTTGCAATCATAAAATAGTCTAATATCTTCATTTTTTCAACATACGTAGCTATTACCCTCGAAAACTAAAACTTTTGAAATAGGAAAAGAGCCTTTAATCACATTCTTTACCATGTGCAATCATAAAATAGTCTAATATCTTCATTTTTTCAACATACGTAGCTATTACCCTCGAAAACTAAAACTTTTGAAATAGGAAAAGAGCCTTTAATCACATTCTTTACCATTTGCAATCATAAAATAGTCTAATATCTTCATTTTTTCAACATACGTAGCTATTACCCTCGAAAACTAAAACTTTTGACATAGGAAAAGAGCCTTTAATCACATTCTTTACCATGTGCAATCATAAAATAGTCTAATATCTTCATTTTTTCAACATACGTAGCTATTACCCTCGAAAACTAAAACTTTTGACATAGGAAAAGAGCCTTTAATCACATTCTTTACCATGTGCAATCATAAAATAGTCTAATATCTTCATTTTTTCAACATACGTAGCTATTACCCTCGAAAACTAAAACTTTTGACATAGGAAAAGAGCCTTTAATCACATTCTTTACCATGTGCAATCATAAAATAGTCTAATATCTTCATTTTTTCAACATACGTAGCTATTACCCTCGAAAACTAAAACTTTTGAAATAGGAAAAGAGCCTTTAATCACATTCTTTACCATGTGCAATCATAAAATAGTCTAATATCTTCATTTTTTCAACATACGTAGCTATTACCCTCGAAAACTAAAACTTTTGAAATAGGAAAAGAGCCTTTAATCACATTCTTTACCATTTGCAATCATAAAATAGTCTAATATCTTCATTTTTTCAACATACGTAGCTATTACCCTCGAAAACTAAAACTTTTGACATAGGAAAAGAGCCTTTAATCACATTCTTTACCATGTGCAATCATAAAATAGTCTAATATCTTCATTTTTTCAACATACGTAGCTATTACCCTCGAAAACTAAAACTTTTGAAATAGGAAAAGAGCCTTTAATCACATTCTTTACCATTTGCAATCATAAAATAGTCTAATATCTTCATTTTTTCAACATACGTAGCTATTACCCTCGAAAACTAAAACTTTTGAATAGGAAAAGAGCCTTTAATCACATTCTTTACCATGTGCAATCATAAAATAGTCTAATATCTTCATTTTTTCAACATACGTAGCTATTACCCTCGAAAACTAAAACTTTTGAAATAGGAAAAGAGCCTTTAATCACATTCTTTACCATTTGCAATCATAAAATAGTCTAATATCTTCATTTTTTCAACATACGTAGCTATTACCCTCGAAAACTAAAACTTTTGAAATAGGAAAAGAGCCTTTAATCACATTCTTTACCATGTGCAATCATAAAATAGTCTAATATCTTCATTTTTTCAACATACGTAGCTATTACCCTCGAAAACTAAAACTTTTGACATAGGAAAAGAGCCTTTAATCACATTCTTTACCATGTGCAATCATAAAATAGTCTAATATCTTCATTTTTTCAACATACGTAGCTATTACCCTCGAAAACTAAAACTTTTGAATAGGAAAAGAGCCTTTAATCACATTCTTTACCATGTGCAATCATAAAATAGTCTAATATCTTCATTTTTTCAACATACGTAGCTATTACCCTCGAAAACTAAAACTTTTGAAATAGGAAAAGAGCCTTTAATCACATTCTTTACCATTTGCAATCATAAAATAGTCTAATATCTTCATTTTTTCAACATACGTAGCTATTACCCTCGAAAACTAAAACTTTTGAAATAGGAAAAGAGCCTTTAATCACATTCTTTACCATTTGCAATCATAAAATAGTCTAATATCTTCATTTTTTCAACATACGTAGCTATTACCCTCGAAAACTAAAACTTTTGACATAGGAAAAGAGCCTTTAATCACATTCTTTACCATGTGCAATCATAAAATAGTCTAATATCTTCATTTTTTCAACATACGTAGCTATTACCCTCGAAAACTAAAACTTTTGAAATAGGAAAAGAGCCTTTAATCACATTCTTTACCATGTGCAATCATAAAATAGTCTAATATCTTCATTTTTTCAACATACGTAGCTATTACCCTCGAAAACTAAAACTTTTGATAGGAAAAGAGCCTTTAATCACATTCTTTACCATGTGCAATCATAAAATAGTCTAATATCTTCATTTTTTCAACATACGTAGCTATTACCCTCGAAAACTAAAACTTTTGAATAGGAAAAGAGCCTTTAATCACATTCTTTACCATGTGCAATCATAAAATAGTCTAATATCTTCATTTTTCCAACATACGTAGCTATTACCCTCGAAAACTAAAACTTTTGAAATAGGAAAAGAGCCTTTAATCACATTCTTTACCATTGCAATCATAAAATAGTCTAATATCTTCATTTTTTCAACATACGTAGCTATTACCCTCGAAAACTAAAACTTTTGACATAGGAAAAGAGCCTTTAATCACATTCTTTACCATGTGCAATCATAAAATAGTCTAATATCTTCATTTTTTCAACATACGTAGCTATTACCCTCGAAAACTAAAACTTTTGACATAGGAAAAGAGCCTTTAATCACATTCTTTACCATGTGCAATCATAAAATAGTCTAATATCTTCATTTTTTCAACATACGTAGCTATTACCCTCGAAAACTAAAACTTTTGAAATAGGAAAAGAGCCTTTAATCACATTCTTTACCATGTGCAATCATAAAATAGTCTAATATCTTCATTTTTTCAACATACGTAGCTATTACCCTCGAAAACTAAAACTTTTGACATAGGAAAAGAGCCTTTAATCACATTCTTTACCATTTGCAATCATAAAATAGTCTAATATCTTCATTTTTTCAACATACGTAGCTATTACCCTCGAAAACTAAAACTTTTGACATAGGAAAAGAGCCTTTAATCACATTCTTTACCATGTGCAATCATAAAATAGTCTAATATCTTCATTTTTCCAACATACGTAGCTATTACCCTCGAAAACTAAAACTTTTGAAATAGGAAAAGAGCCTTTAATCACATTCTTTACCATTTGCAATCATAAAATAGTCTAATATCTTCATTTTTTCAACATACGTAGCTATTACCCTCGAAAACTAAAACTTTTGAAATAGGAAAAGAGCCTTTAATCACATTCTTTACCATGTGCAATCATAAAATAGTCTAATATCTTCATTTTTCCAACATACGTAGCTATTACCCTCGAAAACTAAAACTTTTGAAATAGGAAAAGAGCCTTTAATCACATTCTTTACCATTGCAATCATAAAATAGTCTAATATCTTCATTTTTTCAACATACGTAGCTATTACCCTCGAAAACTAAAACTTTTGACATAGGAAAAGAGCCTTTAATCACATTCTTTACCATGTGCAATCATAAAATAGTCTAATATCTTCATTTTTTCAACATACGTAGCTATTACCCTCGAAAACTAAAACTTTTGACATAGGAAAAGAGCCTTTAATCACATTCTTTACCATTTGCAATCATAAAATAGTCTAATATCTTCATTTTTTCAACATACGTAGCTATTACCCTCGAAAACTAAAACTTTTGACATAGGAAAAGAGCCTTT
>NW_027064612.1:0-25316 GCF_032884065.1 Artemia franciscana
TTTTACGTAGTTTGAAACACATATATAAATCTATCTATATTCACAGGTGGGACACAGGGACACAACTACAATGGCGCATAACTAATATGGCGCGTAACGACTTACGTGCGCGGGGGGGCTTGGGGGGGCGCGAAGCGCCCCACCAACTAGGTGTTGGGGTGGCGCGAAGCGCCACCCCCAACAGCTAGTATATATATATATATATATATATATATATATATATATATATATATATATATATATATATATATATATATATATATACATATATATATATATATATATATATATATATATATATATATATAATATATATATATATATATATATATATATATATATATATAATATATATATATATATCTATATATATAAAAATAAGTTGTCTGTCCGTTACGCCAGATTATATCTTCTATATATATAAAAGAAAACAAACTAGAATGTAAAAACTGGAAATTGCATAAATATTTCGAAATATTTTGACAATAGATTAAAGTAATTCGAAAAAAGAAAAATGGTAAAAAACTATAAAAAAATTAAAAAAAAAAAACTAAAAAAAATTAAAAATTAAAAAAATTAAAAAAGTCAAAACCTAAAAAGAAAAAATGTAAATAAATAAAAAGATATAAAACTAAAAAAAAACTAAAAAAAGCTAAAAAACTAAAAAAAAGAAAAAACTAAAAAAAACTGGGAATTCCACAAATATTTCAATATATTTTTACAATAGATTAAAGTAATTCGAAAACCTTAAAACAGATACCCCAATTTTGAGGTTTAATATAAATTGTTGGAGCTTTAGCATACTTGGCACGTAAAGATTTTTCCAAGTGTCAATGTTAGAATGAACATTGACAAATTGAAGAAAGCAAATCAATAAAAAGAAGAAACTAAAAAAAAGAAAAACTAAAAAAGAAAAAAAACTAAAGAAGAAACTGTATCCATATACATAAAAATCTATATATATATATAAATAAGTTGTCTGTCTTTTATGTCTGTTACACTATGTCTGTTACGCCAGATTATATCTTATCTATCTATATATATAAAAATAAGTTGTCTGTCTGTCTGTGGATCAGGTGACGTCATGTTTCTGTGTCGGCTGACGTCATGAAATTAGTTGTCGTCATTTTTGCTTTGACGGTGACGTCATTCAAGATATTTAAGACATATGTTCACGTAGAAATCTATTAATGTTTAAGTTTACAATGACTGATGAACTTACCATGGCAAAAGCCGATGAAGATGCTCAAAGAGTCTATGCCAAAAAACTTGCTGCTGATAGAGAAAGTCAGAAAAGAAAGCGTGCCGAGGAATCAAAAGAACAGCAAGGAAACAGGCTTGAGGCTAAAGAACGCAAAACCGCGCAGTTAGATGAAGATCCCCCTGGACAGCGAGAGTCAAAACATATCAAAACTGAAAATGATAGCGATGATGATTGGGTTTGGGATTTTGACTTGGATAAGGTCATCAATGCCTACCAGATTTTAGTTAAAAAAAACAAAGGTTCGGCGATATGTATTTCATAGTGAAGGTGAAAAATAAAGAAGAAAAAGAAAACTGAAAAAAAAAATGTAAAAAAACTAAAAAATACTAAAAAGAATAAACACTCAAAGAGAAATTACAGACCGGGACACAAATGACGACCGGGACAGAGGGAATATAAATAACGACCGGGACACTCAAAGAGAAATTACAGACTGGGACACCGGGACACAAATGACGACCGGGACACAGGGAATAAAAATGACGACCAGGACACAGGTATTTAAGAATATCGTTCAAAGACAAATTTTTAATTGTAAGAAGACCGTTGAAAGAGAAATTTCTAATTGTAAAATGACTGAAGAACCTACAATGGCAACACCCGAGGAAGCTGCTCAAAACGAATGTATTCAAGCCGAAGTAGCTGAGCTGGTAAAGCTTTATGTTTCAGGTTCTAGGTCCGAGAGGCTCCAGGTTTGAACCTTGGCTTTAGCATTAATACAAAAGAAGAAAAAAACTAAAAAAGGTAAAAACTACAAAAAAACTAAAAAGAAAATATATATATATATATTTATATATATATCTATATATATAAAAATAATTTGTCTGTCTGTGGATCTGTCAGGTGACGTCATGTTTCTGTGTCGACTGACGTCATGTTTTCGACTGACGAAATTACAGACCGGGACATCGGGACACAAATGACGACCGGGACACCGGCACATAGGCATAGGGAATATAAATGACGACCGGGACACAAGGAATGTTCGATTAGCAATCACCATCAACAAAGCACCGGGACACAAATGACGACCGGGACACAGGGAGTATAAATGACGACCAGGACATAAGTAAAAAAAAATTAAAAACTAAAAAAAGGTAAAAACTACAAAAAAACTAAAAAGAAAAAAAAAACTAAAAACTAATAAAAAACTAAAAAAGCTAAAAAGCTAACAGGTGGGACATAGGGACACAACTACAATGGCGCGTAACTAATATGGCGCGTAACGACTTACGCGCGCGGGGGGGCTTGGGGGGGGGCGCCCCCACCAACTAGGTGTTGGGGTGGCGCGAAGCGCCACCCCAACAGCTAGTATATATATATATATATATATATATATATATATATATATATATATATATATATATATATATATATATATATATATATATATATATATATATATATATATATATATATATATATATATATATATATATATATTCACAGGTGGGACACAGGGACACAACTACAATGGCGCGTAACTAATATGGCGCATAACGACTTACGCGTGCAGGGGGGCCTGCGAGGGGGGCCGGGGCGCGAAGCGCCCCACCAACTAGGTGTTGGGGTTCCACTAAGCGCCACCCCAACAGCTAGTCTTACATATATAAAAATAAGTTGTCTGTGGGTTATGTCTGTTACACTATGTCTGTTACGCCAGATTATATCTTCTATATATATAAAAGAAAACAAACTAGAATGTAAAAACTGGAAATTGCATAAATATTTTGACAAAAGATTAAAGCATTTCGAAAAAAGAAAAATGGTAAAAAACTAAAAAAAAACTAAAAAGAAAAAACTAAAAAAAAAAATTAAAAAAATAAAAAAAAGAAAAAACCTAAATAGAAAAACCGTAAAAAAATAAAAAAGATAAAAAACTAAAAAGAAAAAAAACTAAAAAATGCTAAAAAACTAAAAAAAAGAAAAAACTAAAAAAAACTGGGAATTGCACAAATATTTCAATATATTTTGACAATAGATTAAAGTAATTCGAAAACCTTAAAACAGATACCCCAAATTTAAGGTTTAATATAAATTGTTGGAGCTTTAGCATGCTTGGCACGTAAAGATTTTTCCAAGCGTCAATGTTAGAATGAACATTGACAAATTGAAGAAAACAAATCAATAAAAAGAAGAAACTAAAAAAAGAAAAAACTAAAAAAGAAAAAAAAACTAAACAAGAAACTATCTATATATATAAAAATAAGTTGTATCTATAAAATAAGTTGTCTGTGTGTTATGTCTGTTACACTAAGTCTGTCACGCCAGATTATATCTATATATATATAAATAAGTTGTCTGTGTGTTATGTCTGTTACACTTTGTCTGTTACGCCAGATTATATCTTCTATATATATATAAAAGAAAACAAACTAGAATGTAAAAACTGGAAATTACATAAATATTTCGAAATATGTTGACAATAGATTAAAGTAATTCGAAAAAGAAAAATGGTAAAAAACTAAAAAAAAACTAAAAAGAAAAAACTAAAAAAAAAAAGAAAAATTAAAAAAAAGAAAAAACCTAAAAAGAACTACGTGAAAAAATAAAACAGATAAAAAACTAAAAGAAAAAAAAAACTAAAAAAAGCTAAAAAACTAAAAAAAAAGAAAAAACTAAAAAAAAACTGGGAATTGCACAAATATTTCAATATATTTTGATAATAGATTAAAGTAATTCGAAAACCATAAAACAGATACCCCAAATATTGAGGTTTAATATAAATTGTTGGAGCTTTATCATGCTTGGCACGTAAAGATTTTTCCAAGTGTCAATGTTAGACTGAACTTTGACAAATTGAAGAAAACAAATCAATAAAAGAAGAAACTAAAAAAAGAAAAAACTATAAAAAAAAAACTAAGAAGAAACTGTATCTATATATATATATATATATATATATATATATATATATATATATATATATATATATATATATATATATATATATATAATAAATAAATTGTATATATGCATGTTTGTTCGTTTGTGGGTTTGCATTTGACGTCATTATAAGTATATAAGGCTTTGCATATGACGTCATTATAAGATGAAACTACACCGGGACACAAATGACGACCGGGACACAGGGAATATAAATGACGACCGGGAAACTCAAAGAGAAATTACAGACCGGGACACAAATGACGACCGGGACACCAAGACAGAGGGAATATAAATGACGACCGGGACACTCAAAGAGAAATTACAGACTGGGATACCGGGACACAAATGACGACCGGGACACAGGGAATATAAATGACGACCAAGACATATATTCAGAGGTGGGACACAGGGACACAACTACAATGGCGCGTAACTAATATGGCGCGTAACGACTTACGCGCACAGGGGGGCTTGGGGGGCGTGAAGCGCCCCCAGCATCTAGGTGTTGGGGTGGCTCGAAGCGCCACCCCAACAGCTAGTACATATATATATATACTATCTGTTGTATAGTCTACCCCAACACCTAGTTGGTGGGGGCGCTTCGCCCCCCCCCCCAAGCTTCCCCCCCTGCGCTTAAGTCGTTACGCGCCATATTAGTTACGTGCCATTGTAGTTGTGTCCCTATGTCCCACCTGTGAATATAGATAGATATATATATCTATATATATAAAAATAAGTTGTCTGTGTGTGGATCTGTGGATGGATCAGGTGACGTCACCTGAAAAAAACTGGATCAGGTGACGTCAAAACTGAAAAAACTAAAAAAAGGCAAAAACTACAAAAAAAACTAAAAACTAATAAAAAAAAATAAAAAAGCTAAAAAACTAAAAAAACTAAAAAAAGGCAAAAACTACAAAAAAACTAAAAACTAATAAAAAAGCTAAAAAACTAAAAAAACTAAAAAAAGGCAAAAACTACAAAAAAACTAAAAACTAATAAAAAAAATAAAAAAGCTAAAAAACTAAAAAAACTAAAAAAACTAAAAAAAGGTAAAAAACTAAAAAAACTAAAAACTAAAAAAAAAACTAAAAAAAGGAAAAACTGAAAAATAAGCTAAAATAAAGGTAAAAACCAATAAAAAACTAAAAAAAAAACTGAAAAAACTAAAAAAGGCAAAAACTACAAAAAAAAACTAAAAACTAATAAAAAAAGTAAAAAGCTAAAAAACTAAAAAACTTAAAAAACTAAAAAAAAGGTAAAAAACTAAAAAAAATAAAAAATAAAAAAAAACTAAAAAAAAAGGAAAAAAACTGAAAAATAAGCTAAAATAAAGGTAAAAACCAATAAAAAACTAAAAGAAAAAAGGAAAAAACTAAAAAAAATTTTCATCTAAAAAACTAAAAAAAACTAAAAAAGGTAAAAACTAAAAGAACTAAAAAGAAAAAAATAAATGACGACACTCAAAGAGAAAGCGACCAGGACAAAAGGAATGTTCGATTAGCAATCAACAAAGCACCGGGACACAGGGAGTATAAATGACGACCAGGACATAAGTAAAAAAAACAAACTATCTATATATATAAAAATAAGTTGTCTGTGGATCTGTGGATCGTGGATCAGGTGACGTCACCTGAAAAAACTGGATCAGGTGACGTCAAAACTGAAAAAAACTAAAAAAAGGCAAAAACTACAAAAAAACTAAAAACTAATAAAAAAAATAAAAAGCTAAAAAACTAAAAAAACTAAAAAAAGGCAAAAATTACAAAAAAAACTAAAAACTAATAAAAAAGCTAAAAAACTAAAAAAAAAGGCAAAAACTACAAAAACTAAAAACTAATAAAAAAAAATAAAAAAGCTAAAAAAACTAAAAAAACTAAAAAAACTAAAAAAAGGTAAAAAACTAAAAAAACTAAAAACTAAAAAAAAACTAAAAAAAAGGAAAAAACTGACAAATAAGCTAAAATAAAGGTAAAAACCAATAAAAAACTAAAAAAAAAACTGAAAAAACTAAAAAAAAGGCAAAAACTACAAAAAAACTAAAAACTAATAAAAAAAGTAAAAAAGCTAAAAAACTAAAAAAACTAAAAAAACTAAAAAAACTAAAAAAAGGTAAAAAACTAAAAAAAATAAAAAATAAAAAAAAAACTAAAAAAAGGAAAAAACTGGAAAATAAGCTAAAATAAAGGTAAAAACCAATAAAAAACTAAAAAGAAAAAAAGGAAAAAACTAAAAAAATTTTCGTCTAAAAAACTAAAAAAAACTAAAAAAGGTAAAAACTAAAAGAACTAAAAAAGAAAAAAAAAAAAAAAAAAAATAAAAACTAATAAAAAAATAAAAAAGCTAAAAAACTAAAAAAACTTTGGACGTCACTAATTACAGAAATCAGCAGGTAGATGTATACGTCCTGAAATTGAGTCTACTGGGAGCTTTCCGTTTCCAATTCTCAGCAATTGATCTGAAAATGTTTGACCAGAGTCATCGTTTTGCAATCGGACACGCATATTTGTAATTAATTTTAATATCTTTACGTGTGCCCATAAATTAGAATTTTTCAGGCAAGCATTCATTTCGTCTGTAGGAGTTGATCTAGGTATTATAGGTTAATGTTTGCCTGAAATCTCCCGCAAGCAATATTAATGTGCTGCCAAAGAGTTTCGACTTCCCTATCAAATATTTCAAGCATTGATCCAGAGCCTCGAGCGATTTTTTGTGTGCCATTGTGCACTCATCCCAAATAATAAGTTTGCATTGCTGCAATACTTTACCCATCCCAGATGATTTGGAAATATTGCACGTGGGAGTTTCTGTAGAATGCAAATTCAGAGGCAATTTCAAAGCGGAATGAGCAGTTCTTCCACAAGGCAGCAATGTTGCGGCTATTCCGGACGACGCAATTGCCAACGCTATATCATTTTTTGATCGAATTGATGCCAGAATCAATTTTATCACAAATATTTTACCAGTACCTCCTGGCGCATCCAAAAAGAAAATTTCTCCAACGTTGTTATCGACCCAATGCATTATCGTATCATAAATGTCTTTTTGTTCCGACGTTAACTTGGAAATGTTATTTTGTACATGCGACAATAGATCACTCGTACTGTAACTTTGTTCACGATCCAATTCTACACATGTCGAAACAGCAGCGATACGGTTAGGTGAAGGCATTCCCAAATCCTGAAGAGGTTTGTTTGCCATACGTACGCACAAATTTTCTATAATAACTTAAGTGTAGTTATAAATTTCTGATGTAAAATCAAAAGTCATATCTGACGTCTCTAACTGTTTTCGATGGTGTATATCTTCGGACATTTTTGACTTATATTTTTCCCATAACTCTGTAGGAGCTGATGGAGAGCAAGTTGTTAAAATGATGCCAAACAATGCACGAATTTGACTTGGGGTTGACGTTTCGCACGCGTCATTGATGCAGTTATCCCAGTGTTGGTCATTCTCCAATAAATTCAGAGCTTGGCATGCACTACGGTAAGAGTCATGTATAGTACCGTTTACAGTTCTCAAATACTCAAAGGATGTCGGACCGGGTACATTCACCAAAAGCAGGCGTAGAAAGAAGCATTCATGTTGATTGGGGTGAACGGTGTAGAGTCTTCCTATCGTGGTATCTTTGAAGATGGTAGGTTGGCCGTCGACTGACTTACCCTGTTTTCGACGTTCAAATACTTTATTTTTAGTATTCCACGTGTAATACGAAGGCACTTCAGTATACAGCAGTTTTTTGCAAAAGAATCATTTGTGCAAAGCGAAAAAAAAGCTGTTAATGTTGTATCCGGTGGATTCAGGACTCTTTGTTGCACGTTGGTTTCCGTGAAATAAACACGTTGACCATTCTGTAAATGTACCACTAAGTGAACAACAGCTGGACTACGTTCATGTATCGGAAATGAAAGAATTCGCCAAACAGCTTCATTACTGCTTATGTATCTTCCAGCCTGATATTGTACGATTTCGTCGAAATCTTTGATTTCGGGCTGCAAGCCAAAAACTGCCATGTCACTGCCTTTGTTGACGTATTTACATATGTATTTGATTGCCTTTACGGAGTTACAGTATTCAACGTTTATGTGTGCATTAAATGTTTTTGATAATAATGGGGAATATGGAACAACCCACTGGTTATCTACTTCGATGGTGGTACCGTTACGCTTCTTTATTATTGCTGTTTTACCGCCATCTTCAGTAGATCTTCTTCTATATTGTGGGTAACCATCATTGCTAGTAATTGTGTTTGATACTAAAAGTCGAGGATATTGCTTTGTGCACCTTCCTTTGGCCATGCATGGTGAATTTTCGTTCAGTGCACCGCAAGGTCCATGTATCATATTTTTTACAATAATATCATGTAAACCCCTTATCGACATTTTTATCAAGTACTAGCTGTTGGGGTGGCGCTTCGCGCCACCCCAACACCTAGTTGGTGGGGGCGCTTCGCGCAGCCCCCCCCCCCCCCAAGCCCCCCCGCGCGCGTAAGTCGTTACGCGCCATATTAGTTACGCGCCATTGTAGTTGTGTCCCTATGTCCCACCTGTGAATATAAATATATATATATATATATTATATATATATATATATATATATATATATATATATATATATATATATATATATATATATATATATACTAGCTGTTGGGGTGGCGCTTCGCGCCACCCCAACACCTAGTTGGTGGGGGCGCTTCGCGCCCCCCCGCGCGCGTAAGTCGTTACGCGCCATATTAGTTACGCGCCATTGTAGTTGTATATATATATATATATATATATATATATATATATATATATATATATATATATATATATATATATATGTTTATATGTTTATATATATATATATATATATATATATATATATATATATATATATATATATATGTTTTTAACTACGTAAAACTTGCGAATATACAACATTCTTTGCTGTCCCATTGTCTGTGCATAAAAATAGATTGTCAGGTTTACCGACTCTTGAACATGCAACATATAATGGTCCATGGGAAAACAATCCGTATTCAGATCTATACCTCATGATTCTAATGATTGCCCTTGAGCTTTGTTGATGGTGATTGCTAATCGACCATTCCCTGAGTCACCATCGTCATTTATATATCCCCCTGTGCACCCCGGCGTCCCCTTTGTAGTTATGTCCCTGTGTCCCGGTCGTCATTTATATTCCCTGTGTCCCGGTCGTCATTTGTGTCCCGGTGTTCCAGTCTGTGATTTCTCTTTGAGTGTTCCGGGCGTCATTTATATTCCTTGTGTCCCGGTGTCCCGGTCGTCATTTATATCCCCCTGTGCCCCCCGGCGTCCCCATTGTAGTTGTGTCCCTGTGTCCCGGTCGTCATTTATATTCCCTGTGTCCCGGTCGTCATTTGTATCCCGGTGTCCCGGTCGTTGATGGTGATTGCTAATCGACCATTCCCTGAGTCGCCATCGTCATTTATATATCCCCCCTGTGCACCCCGGCGTCCCCTTTGTAGTTATGTCCCTGTGTCCCGGTCGTCATTTATATTCCCTGTGTCCCGGTCGTCATTTGTGTCCCGGTGTTCCAGTCTGTGATTTCTCTTTGAGTGTCCCGGGCGTCATTTATATTCCTTGTGTCCCGGTGTCCCGGTCGTCATTTATATCCCCCTGTGCCCCCCGGCGTCCCCATTGTAGTTGTGTCCCTGTGTCCCGGTCGTCATTTATATTCCCTGTGTCCCGGTCGTCATTTGTATCCCGGTGTCCCGGTCTGTATATACATTCGCTTTTTAGTTTTGTTTTTCTCCTTTATTTTTTTCCTTTTTTCTTTTTTTTTCTTTTTTAGTTTATTTAGATTTTTAGATTTTTTAGTTTTTTTATTAGTTTTTAGTTTTTTTGTAGTTTTTTACCATTTTTTTAGTTTTTTTAGTTTTTTTTTTTACTTATGTCCCTGGTCGTCATTTATACTCCCTGTGTCCCGGTCGTCATTTGTGTCTCGGTGCTTTGTTGATTGCTAATTTATATTATATTTATATTTATATTTTTTATATTTATTAATATTTTTTTAGTTTTCTTTTTCTCTTATTTTTCAGTTTTTTTCCTTTTTTTTAGTTTTTTCTTTTTTAGTTTTTAGTTTTTTTTGTTTTTTACCTTTTTTTAGTTTTTTTAGTTTTTTTAGTTTTTTAGCTTTTTTAGTTTTTTTATTAGTTTTAGTTTTTTTTTAGTTTTTGCCTTTTTTTAGTTTTTTCAGTTTTTTTTAGTTTTTTACCTTTTTTTATTTTTTTTTAGTTTTTTAGCTTTTTTAGTTTTTTTTCTTTTTAGTTTTTTTTTGTAGTTTTTACCTTTTTTAGTTTTTTTTTCTTCTTTTGTATTAGTGTGAAATAATTCAGACGTCATATGCGGACAAACACGACGTCACTCGACAGACAGACAGACAGACATAACCCACAAACAACTTATTTTTATATATATTTATTCATATTTTTTTAGTTTTCTTTTTCTCTTTTATTTTTCAGTTTTTTCCTTTTTTTAGTTTTTTTCTTTTTTAGTTTTTAGTTTTTTTTAGTTTTTTACCTTTTTTTAGTTTTTTTTAGTTTTTTTAGTTTTTTAGCTTTTTTAGTTTTTTTATTAGTTTTTATTTTTTTTTGTAGTTTTTGCCTTTTTTTATTTTTTTCAGTTTTTTTTTAGTTATTAGATTTTTACCTTTTTTTAGTTTTTTTTAGTTTTTTAGCTTTTTTAGTTTTTTTTTCTTTTTAGTTTTTTTTTGTAGTTTTTACCTTTTTTAGTTTTTTTCTTCTTTTGTATTAGTGTGAAATAATTCAGACGTCATATGCGAACAAACATGACGTCACCTGATCCATCCACAGATCCACACACAGACAACTTATTTTTATATATATAGATAGATATATATATTTATATATATATGTTTTTAACTACGTAAAACTTGCGAATATACAACATTCTTTGCTGTCCCATTGTCTGTGCATATAAATAGATTGTCAGGTTTACCGACTCTTGAACATGCAACATATAATGGTCCATGGGAAAACAATCCGTATTCAGATCTATACCTCATGATTCTAATGATTGCCCTTGAGCTTTGTTGATGGTGATTGCTAATCGAGCATTCCCTGAGTCGCCATCGTCATTTATATATCCCCCTGTGCACCCCGGCGACCCCTTTGTAGTTATGTCCCTGTGTCCCGGTCGTCATTTATATTCCCTGTGTCCCGGTCGTCATTTGTGTCCCGGTGTTCAAGTCTGTGATTTCTCTTTGAGTGTCCCGGGCGTCATTTATATTCCTTGTATCCCGGTGTCCCGGTCGTCATTTATATCCCCCTGTGCCCCCCGGCGTCCCCATTGTAGTTGTGTCCCTGTGTCCCGGTCGTCATTTATATTCCCTGTGTCCCGGTCGTCATTTGTATCCCGGTGTCCCGGTCTGTATATACATTCGTTTTTTAGTTTTGTTTTTCTCCTTTATTTTTTTCCTTTTTTCTTTTTTTTCTTTTTTAGTTTATTTAGATTTTTAGATTTTTTAGTTTTTTTATTAGTTTTTAG
Organism: Artemia franciscana; assembly: GCF_032884065.1. Taxonomy (NCBI): domain Eukaryota; kingdom Metazoa; phylum Arthropoda; class Branchiopoda; order Anostraca; family Artemiidae; genus Artemia; species Artemia franciscana. Next base: position 11,683 of record NW_027064612.1, read on the forward strand.
TTTTTTTGTAGTTTTTACCATTTTTTTAGTTTTTTTAGTTTTTTTTTTTACTTATGTCCTGGTCGTCATTTATACTCCCTGTGTCCCGGTCGTCATTTGTGTCTCGGTGCTTTGTTGATTGCTAATTTATATTATATTTATATTTATATTTTTTATATTTATTAATATTTTTTTAGTTTTCTTTTTCTCTTATTTTTCAGTTTTTTCCTTTTTTTAGTTTTTTCTTTTTAGTTTTTAGTTTTTTTTTGTTTTTTACCTTTTTTTAGTTTTTTTAGTTTTTTTAGTTTTTTAGCTTTTTTAGTTTTTTTATTAGTTTTTAGTTTTTTTTTTAGTTTTTGCCTTTTTTTAGTTTTTTCAGTTTTTTTTAGTTTTTAGTTTTTTACCTTTTTTTAGTTTTTTTTAGTTTTTTAGCTTTTTAGTTTTTTTACTTTTTAGTTTTTTTGTAGTTTTTACCTTTTTTAGTTTTTTTTCTTCTTTTGTATTAGTGTGAAATAATTCAGACGTCATATGCGGACAAACACGACGTCACTCGACAGACAGACAGACAGACATAACCCACAAACAACTTATTTTTATATATATTTATTCTTATTTTTTTTTAGTTTTCTTTTTCTCTTTTATTTTTCAGTTTTTTTCCTTTTTTTTATTTTTTTTCTTTTTTAGTTTTTAGTTTTTTTTAGTTTTTTAGCTTTTTTAGTTTTTTTTTCTTTTTAGTTTTTTTTGTAGTTTTTTACCTTTTTTAGTTTTTTTCTTCTTTTGTATTAGTGTGAAATAATTCAGACGTCATATGCGAACAAACATGACGTCACCTGATCCACAGATCCACACACAGACAACTTATTTTTATATATATAGATTTCAGCGGAAATCACATCATCAATTTCGTTCGAAGTAATTTTTTTATGTAGCCAGATTAGTATATATGCGTGTGGCAAACCTCGTTTTTGCCATTCCACTGAGTACATCCAGCATCGCACTGACCCAAACACGTCAAGTTTTACTATGTTGTTTATCAGTGATTTCAACTTTTGCCGGAAGACACGGGCCGTAATGTCATGCCTATGAACCGCCGATTGTCCTTGAAGTAAAAGCTGCAGTATCTCGTCCCAAGATTGATTACATGTAAATGTAATTAATAAATCTGGACGACCATAGAGACGAACATACGCAATAGCATCTTGAGCATATTCATGCATATGACGGGGACTGCCAGCATATGACGAAGGTAAAATTGTTAATCTTCCAACGTTTGTGGTATTACCGTCATTTATAACTGCATCTCACAAATGAATGTATTGTTCAGAGCGGAGCTTGGTCTGATTCAGGCGGATATATAGCAAACGTTCTGATTCAATTTTAGCACACATATCAACGACAAATTGGTGAAACAATTCACGGCATTTTAAAATATAATTTTCTTCATCCTGCCGAATCATTAGTCTATAGGAATATAATATAATAATAATATAATATTTATTTCTAACCCACTTACATCAAAAAGATAAATAGTGGAGTAAAAACTTGAAGAACAACGGAAAACAAATAACAAATAAAAAAACAAATAACAAAAAAACGAGAGTCAACAATAGACATTAATCATACAAACGGATCAGACCGTGGTGAGGCGACAAACGCCGATACGCCGTTTCTGAGAGCTTTTTGTTTAGATCAGTCAGCTTCTCAGTAATGTTCGGAAGATGGAACTTTTTGATTATCTTTCGATTCTTATACCACAGAGGAAGATAGAGAAGAAATTTACAGAAACGGAAATAAGAGGATCGAATATCGCTAATGTCTTTTTTCTTAAATATAGGGTAAAGCCCAGAAAGGTAAAGAACAGAATGATCGGAAAAAGTAGAATAAAGCTTACCAAGGGCAATACGATTGTATTTCCCTCGATTGGCTACAATTTTAGAGTAACCAATCTGGATTTTCACTCTAGCATCCCAGACAGCACGCTCCCGAAGAGTTTTAAGATTTTTTGTAAGTGTAATACCCAACCACCGGATCGAATCTACATGAGGGATAGAAAAATTTTGAAAAATTAGAGGTTTAGGAGAAGAGGGAACATTGAAAGAAAGATACTCACATTTATCAACATTAAGCGAAAGACCGATTTTAGTAAAAGAAGAAGAAACTTTATGAACCATCTGCGATAGACTGAGTTTAGACCGGCTAATTAGAAGAATGTCATCAGCATAAGCAAGGTAAGAAATATCACTCAAACCAACAAAACACATAGAAGAAATATTCTCAAGAATACCAGAGATACAAAATTTGAAAATACTAGGAGATAAACACTCCACCCTGCCGTACGCCCCGACGAACAAGAACATTAGAAGATGAAAGGGCACCATTAGTTTTAATTCGAAGATAAGAATTACTATACCAAAACTTTAGAAGAAAAATAACTGAAAGGTTAATACCGTGACTATAAAGAGAGTAAAGAGCCTGACTATGTACAACGCTATCAAAAGCCTTAGAATGATCAAGAGCACAAATATGAAGACCATACCCTTTAGCCGAAGCATCTTTAAGAAGGAAAGCAAGAGCACGGTGAGCGTGCTGGCACCCGATGCCAGACCGAAAACCAAACTGATTCTCCCCGAAATTAGCATTCATACTTACGAAAGGAAGTAGGATGTGTTCAAGGATTTTACTAAAATTACAAGCAACCGTGATAGGCCTGTAAGAAGAACAATCCAAAGGAGTCTTACCTCGTTTAAGTACAGAAGTGACAGTTCCACACAAAAAGCTGTCAGGAACGAGGGAACAACAAAGGCACATTTGGAAAAACAACTGTAAATGGAAAAACAAAGACGGGCAATTTATTTTTAGATGACAAGCCATGATACCGTCAATATCAAGAGAACTTGATTTCAATTTCTTAACAGATGCAATTACAGCGTCAACTGAAACGGGAATAACTTGTGCCTGAGTCAGGGAAGGCGGGAGAACCGAATCAAGCAGTTTCGAATAAAGCGCGTGCACTGCATAATTCAATTTGGAAAATATAACTGAATAGTGGTCAGACCATGCAGAAGGCGTAATGGGGCAATTAGGATTTGCCGAGTTATTTAAATTAGCTGAATTAATCGCTTTGTCCCATTCTATCTTATTGGTAGGATATTCTAACCCTTTGTAACGGCTCGATAGCAGACATTTCTTAAACTCACGCTTAGTTTTTTGTTTTATTTCAAACACATTCCCAGCTAATGGTCGACCGTTAGCAACCCATATACGCAGCCACAATTTGGCTTTATTTTTCACACTTTTCAGCTCAGGGTCACACGACCAGATTGGTTTCCTTGTACTTTTCCTCACTCGCTCTTGAGGGACAGCAACCTCCTCAGCGCGTTTTAAACACCGCACGATTTGGTTGTAATAATGATTCAGATCGTAATTACTTTTAGTAGGACTAACACTCAGCTGGAGTAGATGAAAAGGTACACGTAAAGAACCAAGGAGAATGGCCAGGGTTGAAATATATAATGGCATATTAACATTTTTCCAATGAATCCGCACAAACCATTTAGAGGCAGGAGCACAAGCCTGGTCAGTACTATCTTTTCTAATCGAAAAGCATAGCGATAAAGGAAGGTGATCAATATCTTGCTCATCTTCGTGGACATGCACTGTTGAAGATGTAATGAACGGGGAACAAATCACGTGATCAATATCCGATAAGCTGCCGGAATTATGCACATACGAGAAGGGTAGATCCTTCGCAATTATTCTGTAATCAGGGAGACAATCAAGTAGGTTCACAGTACGAGCAGAATCACGTTTTACATCAGTGTTCATATCTCCAATAATAATAAATTCGTACCCATTTTTGCTTATACTTTGAAGGAGAGTTTTCAAACTAGAGCATGCTTTGGAGAATTTATTAAGCGATGTCATATTCTTCCCATCGTGAGGCAGGTAAGTGTTTATCAATACGGTTTTACCAAGTCTTATAGCCAATAAATGTTCATCAGAGAAATAGCATGACGGGGACAGAAAGCTGAGCTTTTGTTTTATAATACATGCTAAACCCCCCGAAGGCCTTCCAAAAGTAGATTTAGCATTTGTTGTGAAAAATAAGTGGGCGGAACTGCGGCGCAGGAAATTAACACTCGTTGCGGTCAAAAGATGTTCCTGAAAGCATACAATGTCAAACTTACTGTACAGTTCATCAATGGTCAGGTCCTTGTTTTTTGTCCCATTAATATTGAAGGACACGAGTGATACTGATTCAGACATTAGTTTGTTTTCGGTAACTTGCGACTGACAATTGCTTTCAATTTAGGGCAAGTGAGGCTAAACGAAACATGATCACCTCCACAGTTTGCGCACTTAGGTGACAAATTGCAAGGCGAGTCTCTATCTGAAACATGAGGAACCGCACATCGCGCACATTTTGGTGTAACACTGGGACAAGACGACTTGAGATGGTCAGGGGATCGGCAATTGTTACAGCACCGGGGAATCGCTTTGAACTCATAAACACTTAGGATTTCGTATCCAACTTTGAGACCATATCTAAATGCTTCGACTCTTGATGTTGCATCAGAGAATTCAAGTTTTACTGCAAGCGATTTCCCTAGCCTAGAGGCACCAGAAACACCAGGGCACGACATCAGGTGGGACAGTTCAAAATCATGCGGGATTCCCTTCAGGAGTCCGTAAAACTTCTTGGTTAGAACTTTCGCAGAAGAGCCAGTAAACGCACTAGTCACCGATAAGCGGAAATCTTCAGCAACTGACTTATCTATATTGATAAACAGTTTGTCACGAACAGGGCGAATGCTAGTGATTGATTCGTGTCCATCAATCTGATCTATCAGATCTTTTCGTTTAATTGGGTCCGAAAGGGTAGATGGAAGGTTCGACACAACAATAGTAGCATGCGAGTCGGGAATTGCAGGTTTCGGCAGTTGCGGGTAATTCAGTTCATACGCATCCAGCTTGGTGGCAACAACCTTGAGTAGTTGTTCCATGCGATTCACCTTTGTTGACAGCCTAGAATACGCAACTGCGGGCAAAACCGGGACCTCGGTTGGAGACTTGATAACATAAATCGGAGTTGATACCTCCTCAGAGTCCAGTTTATTAATAAAATCAAGAATATCTTTCACATTGTTCGCAGAAGCTTTCGCAGCGATGCGCCGGGGGCAATTATCATTTGGCGCAACCTTCGCCCAAAATTCGCTTTTCGCATCAGCAATAACACCGCATTCAAAAAAGTCTATTGCGTGTTGAATAATAGTAGCTTCTTCAATACCTTCTTCCCAGTTGTTTTGCAAAAAGTTCATTACCGGGCAATGCACATACTCTCTGTTATCCATTATCCTTTACTGGGAAAAACCAGTCAAACTGGTCAAAGAGCACTACTGATTCATACTTATGCGTCACTATAATCCCTATTGCGAAATTTTGATTTTCTTCACAAAAAACTTACTGGATTAATAATGTCCATGCAATAACCAATTTAGATGTTGACACTTTGAACTCTGAATTGCACTGCATTGCAATGCATTTCTTATTCATTTCTTTGTTAGTGGCTGGATTCATCAATTTAATATTAAAGTGATAGCCGTCGGCTCCATCCCAAAAAATGATAGGATATTGTAGGGCATCGTAGCATCGATGAGTTTCAGCAATTCTTAACAACTGATCGTTTCGCTTATGAAGAATAATATCTCGAGGTAAAAACAGATCACCGACCATAACGATTGCCACTTCGTCGATAGTTGGAGCATTGTATCTACGCACATGGTGGCCAGGAGGCTTTTTGTCAGCGGAAATAACAATTTTATGCGTATCAGTAGGCATCAAATCTATGGCGGTTTTGAACAGACACACTAAATTATTATTTTCGTGTAAAAGATGTTGCAATTGGGAAACGATTGTCCTTTCAACGTCGCGAGAAATTTTGCAACGTGCATTCAATTCAGAATTTCTATCACTGATGAAGTACAATTGTAAAAATTTATGACTCTCGCGTGAGAATGGTAGAAGGGACCCTGCTCTATGATAAATTTGCCCTTTTACTTTGAAAGTAGACATAAATTGATCTGGATTTTGATTTGGGCTCCAAACGACGTCATTTGGAAACATGAGTTGTATTTTCTGATTTGTGACAAAAAACGCTTAGATTCTGACGTAGTTCCAGTAAGGAAAGTCTTCAATGGCTCTGGTGGTGCAGCCAATAGAGGAAGTTTAACTTTTCCTGAGGCGCAACCCATTCCCATTGTTTCACCATTGAATTTCAAGGTCTTGCAATAGGGACAAATTTTAGACATTGTCCCGATTTGAACACATCTACTCAAGCTATAATCATCGACTGGGTCGTACCTGAATGCCAGGCGATAACTTTCAGGTTGCTCTGATTCCTCGGCACGCTTTCTTTTTTTTACTTTCTCTATCAGCAGCAAGCCTGATTTCTTGCTGTTCTTGTGATTCCTCGGCACGCTTTCTTTTCTTACTTTCTCTATCAGCAGCAAGCCTGATTTCTTGCTGTTCTTGTAATTCCTCGGCACGCCTTCTTTTTTCACTTTCTCTTTTAGCAGCAAGTCTGCTTCCGCGTTGCTCTGGTAGTTCCTCGGCACGCTTTCTGTTCTTTCTTTCTCTATCAGCCTCAAGCCTGTTTCCTTGCTGTTCTTTTGATTCCTCGGCACGCTTTCTGTTCTTTCTTTCTCTATCAGCCTCAAGCCTGTTTCCTTGCTGTTATTTTGATTCCTCGGCACGCTTTCTGTTCTTTCTTTCTCTATCAGCCTCGAGCCTGTTTCCTTGCTGTTCTTTTGATTCCTCGGCACGCTTTCTTTTCTGACTTTCTCTATCAGCAGCAAGTTTTTTGGCATAGACTCTTTGAGCATCTTCATCGGCTTTTGCCATTGTAAGTTCATCAGTCATTTTAAACTTAAACATTAATAGATTTCTACGTGAACATATGTCTTAAATATCTTGAATGACGTCACCGTCAAAGCAAAAATGGTATTTTTATATATATAGATGACGTCACCGTCAAAGCAAAAATGACGACAACTAACTTCATGACGTCAGTCAACACAGAAACATGACGTCACCTGACAAACAGACAGACACACAGACAGACAACTTATTTTTATATATATAGATATATATATATATATATATATATATATATATATATATATACATATATATATATATATATATATATATATATATATATATATATATATATATATATATATATATATATATATATATATATATATATATATATATATATATATATATATGTTGCATATAAATAGATTGTCAGGTTTACTGACTCTTGAACATGAAACATATAATTGTCCATGGGAAAAACAATCCGTATTCAGATCTATACCTCATTATTCTAATGATGTGTCCCTGTGTCGCGGTCGTCATTTATATTCCCTGTGTCCCGGTCGTCATTTGTATCCCGGTGTCCCAGTTTGTAATTTCTCTTTGAGTATCCCGGTCGTCATTTATATTCCCTGTGTCCCGGTGTCCTGGTCGTCATTTGTGTCCTGGTGTCCCGGTCTGTAATTTCTATTCGAACAATCACTGTGTCCCTTTCGTAATTTATATATCCCGGCTGTGCCCCTGGCGTCCTCTTTGTAGTTGTGTCCCTGTGTCCCGGTCGTCATTTATGTTCCCTGTGTCCCGGTCGTGATTTGTGTCCGGGTGTCCCAGTCTGTAATTTCTCTTTGAGGTTCCCGGTCGTCATTTATATTCCCTGTGTCCCGGTCGTCATTTTTGTCCCGGTGTCCCCGTATCTAATTTAATCAGTTGACAAACATGACGTCAGTCGACAAACAACTTCATGACGCATACAGCTAAATCCTTATAATGACGTCAGTCGACAAACATGACGTCAGTCGACACACAAACATGACGTCACTCGACACACACACACACAGACAACTTATTTTTATATATATAGATATATCTGGTCTATGTCAATCTCAATGTCTATTTCAATGTCTATGTCTATGTCTCTGTCTATGTCCATGTGTGTTTCTATGTGTATGTCTATGTCTATGTCTTGTTAGGTTATATCTATGTCTGTGTTTGTGTCTATACCTATGTGTAAGTCTCTGTTTATTTCTTCTATGCACATGTCTATATCTATGTCTGTTGCTATGTCTATGTCTATATATGGTCCGTGTCTATGTCAATGTGTGTGTCTATGTATGTCTTTTTTTAATGTATATGTCTATGTGTATATCTATGTCAATGTCTATGTTTTGATAATCAATCAATTAATACTAAAATTTATTGATACTAAAAGAAAAAACTATTACAAATGTAAAGTGGTTGCTAGGCCCAAGAAGCTTTGCTTGTAATGAACCACAGAGAACAAGAATAAAACAATATTATAAAATATACAAAAATAAGAGAGAGAGAAAAATTATTGAATTGGAAAGACCCAACGAAATAATGCCTTTGCAGAAAGAAAAAGAGGGATATCTAAAGGGATGAAGTTCTATAACAGAATTGATAGATATACTGGAGACCTTTAGGCTGCTCTAGAAGATCGTTTTGGTAAAATAAATCGTCAAGAAGAATTATGTGAAGAAGAAAAGTACCTACCTCAGCCTGTCCGTGAGAAAAATTGCTGCAAGAGCGGTGGGAGAGTACCTAGAAAAGCAGAATGCGCAAAATAAAGAGTACAGAATGCGCAAAATAGACATGCCAATGTCAATTCCTATGTCTATGTCTATGTTTATTTCTATGTGCATATCTATGTCTTTGTCCATGCCTATATTGTTGTCTAGGTCTATGTCTAAATCTATGTCTATGACAACGTCTGTATCTACGTTTATGTCTATTTTTATGTCTATGTCTATGTTTGTGTCTAAACCTATGTATATGTCTCTGTTATGTCTATATCTATGTCTGTCTATATTTATATGTATATCTTGTCTGTGTCCCTGTTAATGTCCATGTCTGTGTCTGTGTCTCAGACATATGTGCCATATGTCTGGTTAGGTTAGGTTCTATGTGTATGATTGTGTCTATGCAATTCTCAAAGTCTTTGAGGTTGAGTACTTGAAAGATTCGAGCAAAAAGTCCTCCAGGGATCTTAGAGTAGATAATTCAATGCCATTGTCAGTCTTAGTCGCTGAACTTGACATTTGTAAAAAAGAAGATCATTTAGTTTGGATTCAATTGCCTTTAGCAAATCTAGATATTACTGTCTTGAGAACTTAAACAGGATAACAAAGCTTTTTTTGATGTTACACCATTCATTGTTCTATATTAAAACAAGCAAAATCTTTTTAGTTGTTGGTCTAATCCTTGTTCTGAACTTCAGCAGACTGAGCAAAATTGTTGCAGTTGTCGCTGTAAACCTCGAATAACAGAGCAAAAATTTTATCGTTCTGTTTTAATCATAGATAACTTCGAAGACCACACTGCTTTTCCATGACGAAAGTATAACAGTTCAAAATAGGGATGGAACCATTTAATCGACAGTAAACAGATATAAATTTTTTAACTCGATATTTCAAACACATATACAGTGTTCATCATCAGCAGTAAAACTGTTTTACTGCTGATGATGAACACTGTATACGTGTTCGAAATATCCACTTAAAAATTTTATATCTGTTCACTGTCGATTAAAAGGTTTCATCCGTATTTTGAACTATTATACTTTCTGTTTTAATCCTTGTTCAAACCAAAACAAATTAAGTGAAAATGTTGTAATATAGAACAATGAATGGTGTAACATCAAAAAAAGCTTTGTTATCCTGTTTAAGTTCTCAAGACAGTAATATAAGTAATAAGTTCTCAAGACCGCGAAGCGCCACCCCAAAACCTAGTTGGTGGGGGCGCTTCGCACCCCCCCCCCAAGCCCCCCCGCGCGCGTAAGTCGTTACGCGCCATATCAGTTATGCGCCATGGTAGTTGTGTCCCTATGTCCCACCTGTGAATATAGATATATATATATATATATATATATATATATATATATATATATATATATATATATATATATATATATATATATATATATATATATATATATATATATATATATATAAATATATATATGTATATATGTTTTTAACTACGTAAAACTTGCGAATATACAACATTCTTTGCTGTCCCATTGTCTGTGCATATAAATAGATTGTCAGGTTTGCCGACTCTTGAACATGCAACATATAATGGTCCATGGGAAAACAATCCGTATTCAGATCTATACCTCATGATTCTAATGATTGCCCTTGAGCTTTGTTGATGTTGATTGCTAGTCGACCATTCCCTGTGTCGCCATCGTCATTTATGTATCCCCCTGTGCCCCCCGACGTCCCCTTTGTAGTTTTGTCCCTGTGTCCCGGTCGTCATTTATATTCCCTGTGTCCCGGTCGTCATTTGTGTCCCGGTGTCCCAGTCTGTGATTTCTCTTTGAGTGTCCCAGGCGTCATTTATATTCCTTGTGTCCCGGTGTCCCGGTCGTCATTTATATCCCCCTGTGCCCCCCCTTTATTTTTCATTTTTTCCTTTTTCATTTTTTTTCTTTTTTAGTTTTTTTAGTTTTTTAGCTTTTTTAGTTTTTTTATTAGTTTTTAGTTTTTTTATTAGTTTTTAGTTTTTTTATTAGTTTTTAGTTTTTTTTCCTTTTAGTTTTTTGTAGTTTTTACCTTTTTTTTAGTTTTTTTAGTTTTTTTTACTTATGTCCTGGTCGTCATTTATACTCCCTGCGTCCCGGTCGTCATTTGTGTCACGGTGCTTTGTTGATGGTGATTGCTAATCGAACAATCCTTTTGTCCCGGTCGCTTTCTCTTTGATTGTCGTCATTTATATTCCCTATGTGCCGGTGTCCCGGTCGTCATTTGTGTCCCGATGTCCCGGACTGTAATTTCGTCAGTTGAAAACATGACGTCAGTCAAGACAGAAACATGACGTCACCTGATCCACAGACAGACAGACAACTTATTTTTATATAGATATATATATATATATATATATATATATATATATATATATATATATATATATATATATATATATATATATATATATATGTGTGTGTGTGTGCGTGTTTTTAACTACGTAAAACTTGCGAATATACAACATTCTTCGCTGTCCAATTGTCTGTGCATATAAATAGATTGTCAGGTTTACCGAGTCTTGAACATGCAACATATAATTGTCCATGGGAAAAAAATTCGTGTTCAGATCTATACCTCATTATTCTAATGATTGCCCTTGAGCTTTGTTGATGGTGATTGATAGTCGAACATTCCCTGTGTCCCCGTCGTCATTTATATATCCCCCCTGTGCCTCCATCGTCCTCGTTGTAGTTGTGTCCCTGTGTCCCGGTCGTCATTTATATTCCCTGTGTCCCGGTCGTCATTTGTGTCCCGGTGTCCCAGTAGTCTGTAATTTTTCTTTGAGTTTCTCGGTCATCATTTGTATTCCCTGTGTCCCGGTGTTCCGGTCGTCATTTATATTCCCTGTGTCCCGGTTGTCCATGGGAAAAACAATCCGTATTCAGATCTATACCTCATTATTCTAATAATTGTAAAAATTTTAAAAATTTATGATTCTCGCCTGAGAATGGTAGAAGGGACCCTGCTCTATGATAAATTTGCCCTTTTACTTTGAAAGTAGACATAAATTGATCTGGATTTTTGATTTGGACTCCAAACGACGACATTTGGAAACAAGAGTCATATTTTCTGATTTGTGACAAAAAAAGCTTAGATTCTGACGTAGTTCCAGTAAGGAAAGTCTTCAATGGCTCTGGTGGTGCAGCCAACAGAGGAAGTTAAACTTTTCCTGAGGCGCAACACATTCCCATCGTTTCACCATTGAATTTCAAGGCCTTGCAATAGGGAAAAATTTTAGACATAGTCTCGATTTGAACACATCTACTCAAGTTATAATCATCGACTGGGCTGTACCTGAATGCCAGGCGATAACTTTCAGGTTGCTCTTATTCCTCGGCACGCTTTCTTTTCTTAGTTTCTCTATCAGCAGCAAGCCTGATTTCTTGCTGTTTTTGTGACTCCTCGGCACGCCTTCTTTTTTCACTTTCTCTTTTAGCAGCAAGTCTGGTTTCATTTTGCTCTGGTAGTTCCTCGGCATGCCTTCTTTTTTCACTTTCTCTTTTAGCAGCAAGTCTGGTTTCATGTTGCTCTGGTAATTCCTCGGCACGCCTTCTTTTTTCACTTTCTCTTTTAGCAGCAAGTTCGGTTTCGCGTTGCTCTGGTAGTTCCTCGGCACGCTTTCTATTCTTTCTTTCTCTATCAGCCTCAAGCCTGTTTCCTTGCTGTTCTTTTGATTCCTCGGCACGCTTTCTTTTCTTACTTTCTCTTCCAGCCTCAAGCCTGTTTCCTTGCTGTTCTTTTGATTCCTCGGCACGCTTTCTTTTCTTTATTTCTCTATCAGCAGCAAGTTTTTTGGCATAGACTCTTTGAGCATCTTCCTCGGCTGTTGCCATTGTAAATTCATCAGTCATTTTACAGTTAAACAGTAATAGATTTCTACGTGAACGCATGCCTTAAATAACTTTAATGAAGTCACCGTCATAACAAAAATGACGACAACTAACTTCATGACGTCAGTCAACACACAAACATGACGTCACCCGACAGACAGACCCACACACACACAGACAACTTATATATATATACTAGCTGTTGGGGTGGCGCTTCGCACCACCCCAACACCTAGTTGGTGGGGGCGCTTCGCGCCCCCCCCCCAAGCCCCCCCGCGCGCGTAAGTCGTTACGCGCCATAATAGTTACGCGCCATAACAGTTACGCGCCATTGTAGTTGTGTCCCTATGTCCCACCTGTGAATATAGATATATATATATATATATATATATATATATATATATATATATATATATATATATATATATATATATATATATATATATATATATATATTATATATATATATATATATATATATATATATATATATATGGTTTTAACTACGTAAAACTTGCGAATATACAACATTCTTTGCTGTCCCATTGTCTTTGCATATAAATAGATTGTCAGGTTTACCGACTCTTGAACATGCAACATATAATGGTCTATGGAAAAACAATCTGTATTCAGATCTATACCTCATGATTCTAATGATTGCCCTTGAGCTTTGTTGATGGTGATTGCTAATCGACCATTCCCTGTCCCGGTGTCCCGGTCGTCATTTATATCCCCCTGTTTCCCCCGGTGTCCCCGTTGTAGTTGCGTGTCCCGGTCGTCATTTGTATCCCGGTGTCCCGGTCTGTATATACATTCGTTTTTTAGTTTTGTTTTTCTCCTTTATTTTTTTCCTTTTTTTTCTTTTTTAGTTTATTTAGATTTTTAGATTTTTTAGTTTTTTTATTAGTTTTTAGTTTTTTTTTTTCTTTTTAGTTTTTTTGTCCCGGTCGTCATTTATATCCCCCTGTTTCCCCCGGTGTCCCCGTTGTAGTTGTGTCCCTGTGTCCCGGTCGTCATTATATTCCCTGTGTCCCGGTCGTCATTTGTATCCCGGTGTCCCGGTCTGTATATACATTCGTTTTTTAGTTTTGTTTTTCTCCTTTATTTTTTTCCTTTTTTTTCTTTTTTAGTTTATTTAGATTTTTAGATTTTTTAGTTTTTTTATTAGTTTTTAGTTTTTTTT
>NW_027064613.1:0-25311 GCF_032884065.1 Artemia franciscana
TCCCCTTTGTAGTTGTGTCACTGTGTCCCGGTCGTCATTTATATTCCCTGTGTCCCGGTGTCCCAGTCTGTAATTTCTCTTTGAGGTTCCCGGTCGTCATTTATATTCCCTGTATCCCCGTGTCCCGGTCGTCATTTGTGTCCCGGTCTGTAATTTCATCAGTTGACAAACATGACGTCAGTCGACAAACAATTTCATGACGCATACAGCTCAATCCTTACAATGACGTCAGTCGACACACCTGAAGTCACTCGACAGACACACAGACAACTTATTTTTATATATATAGATATATAGCTGTTAGGGGGGGCTTGGGGGGGCATCGCGCCCCCAAGCCCCCCGCGCGCGTAAGTCGTTACACGCCATATTAGTTACCTGCCATTGTAGTTGTGTCCCTGTGTCCCACCTGTGAATTGAGATACATATAAATATATATATTTTTTGAACTACATAAAACTTGCGAATATACAACATTCTTCGCTGTCCAATTTAACTACGTAAAACTTAAGAATATACAACATTCTTCCATGTCCTATTGTTTGTGCATATAAATAGATTGTTAGGTTTACCTAACTCTTGAACATGCAACATAAAATTGTCCATGGGAAAAGCAATCCGTATTCAGATCTATACCTGATTATTCTAATGATTGCCCTTTAGCTTTGTTGATGCTGATTGCTAATCAAACATTCCCTGTGTCCCGTCGTCATTTATATATCCCCCTGTGCCCCCTGGCACCCCCCTTGTAGTTGTGTCCCTGTGTCCTGGTCGTCATTTATATTCCCAGTATTCCGGTCGTCATTTGTGTCCCGGTGTCCCAGTCTGTACTTTCTCTTTGAGTGTCGAGGTCGTCATTTATATTCCCTTTGTCCCAGCATCCCGGTCGTCATTTGTTTCCCGGTGTCCCGGTCTGTAATTTCTCTTCGAACAATCCCTGTGTCCCGGTCGTCATTTATATATCTTCCCTGTACCCCCGTCGTCCCCTTTGTAGATGTGTCACTGTGTCCCGGTCGTCATTTATATTCCCTGTGTCCCGGTGTCCCAGTCTGTAATTTCTCTTTGAGGCTCCCGGTCGTCATTTATATTCCCTGTATCCCCGTGTCCCGGTCGTCATTTGTGTCCCGGTCTGTAATTTCATCAGTTGACAAACATGACGTCAGTCGACAAACAATTTCATGACGCATACAGCTCAATTCTTACAATGACGTCAGTCGACGCACCTGAAGTCACTCGACAGACACACAGACAACTTATTTTTATATATATATAGATATATAGCTGTTGGGGGGGGCTTGGGGGGGCATCGCGCCCCCAAGCCCCCCGCTCGCGTAAGTCGTTACACGCCATATTAGTTACCTGCCATTGTAGTTGTGTCCCTGTGTCCCACCTGTGAATTGAGATAGATATAAATATATATATTTTTTGAACTACATAAAACTTGCGAATATACAACATTCTTCGCTGTCCAATTTAACTACGTAAAACTTAAGAATATACAACATTCTTCCATGTCCTATTGTTTGTGCATATAAATAGATTGTTAGGTTTACCTAACTCTTGAACATGCAACATAAAATTGTCCATGGGAAAAGCAATCCGTATTCAGATCTATACCTGATTATTCTAATGATTGCCCTTTAGCTTTGTTGATGCTGATTGCTAATCAAACATTCCCTGTGTCCCCGTCGTCATTTATATATCCCCCTGTGCCCCCTGGCACCCCCTTGTAGTTGTGTCCCTGTGTCCTGGTCGTCATTTATATTCCCAGTATTCCGGTCGTCATTTGTGTCCCGGTGTCCCAGTCTGTACTTTCTCTTTTGAGTTCTCTTTGGCTTGGGGGGGCATCGCGCCCCCAAGCCCCCCGCGCGCGTAAGTCGTTACACGCCATATTAGTTACCTGCCATTGTAATTGTGTCCCTGTGTCCCACCTGTGAATTGAGATAGATATAAATATATATATTTTTTGAACTACATAAAACTTGCGAATATACAACATTCTTCGCTGTCCAATTTAACTACGTAAAACTTAAGAATATACAACATTCTTCCATGTCCTATTGTTTGTGCATATAAATAGATTGTTAGGTTTACCTAACTCTTGAACATGCAACATAAAATTGTCCATGGGAAAAGCAATCCGTATTCAGATCTATACCTGATTATTCTAATGATTGCCCTTTAGCTTTGTTGATGCTGATTGCTAATCAAACATTCCCTGTGTCCCCGTCGTCATTTAGATATCCCCCTGTGCCCCCTGGCACCCCCCTTGTAGTTGTGTCCCTGTGTCCTGGTCGTCATTTATATTCCCAGTATTCCGGTCGTCATTTGTGTCCCGGTGTCCCAGTCTGTACTTTCTCTTTGAGTGTCGAGGTCGTCATTTGTCTTCCCTGTGTCCCAGCATCCCGGTCGTCATTTGTTTCCCGGTGTCCCGGTCTGTAATTTCTCTTCGAACAATCCCTGTGTCCCGGTCGTTATTTATATATCTTCCCTGTACCCCCGTCGTCCCCTTTGTAGTTGTGTCACTGTGTCCCGGTCGTCATTTATATTCCCTGTGTCCCGGTGTCCCAGTCTGTAATTTCTCTTTGAGGTTCCCGGTCGTCATTGATATTCCCTGCATCCCCGTGTCCCGGTCGTCATTTGTGTCCCGGTCTGTAATTTCATCAGTTGACAAACATGACGTCAGTCGACAAACAATTTCATGACGCATACAGCTCAATCCTTACAATGACGTCAGTCGACACACCTGAAGTCACTCGACAGACACACAGACAACTTATTTTTATATATATAGATATATAGCTGTTGGGGGGAGGCTTGGGGGGGCATCGTGCCCCCAAGCCCCCCGCGCCCGTAAATCGTTACACGCCATATTAGTTACCTGCCATTGTAGTTGTGTCCCTGTGTCCCACCTGTGAAATGAGATAGATATAAATATATATATTTTTTGAACTACATAAGACTTGCGAATATACAACATTCTTCGCTGTCCAATTTAACTACGTAAAACTTAAGAATATACAACATTCTTCCATGTCCTATTGTTTGTGCATATAATTAGATTGTTAGGTTTACCTAACTCTTGAACATGCAACATAAAATTGTCCATGGGAAAAGCAATCCGTATTCAGATCTATACCTGATTATTCTAATGATTGCCCTTTAGCTTTGTTGATGCTGATTGCTAATCAAACATTCCCTGTGTCCCCGTCGTCATTTATATATCCCCCTGTGCCCCCTGGCACCCTCCTTGTAGTTGTGTCCCTGTGTCCTGGTCGTCATTTATATTCCCAGTATTCTGGTCGTCATTTGTGTCCCGGTGTCCCAGTCTGTGCTTTCTCTTTGAGTGTCGAGGTCGTCATTTATATTCCCTGTGTCCCAGCATCCCGGTCGTCATTTGTTTCCCGGTGTCCCGGTCTGTAATTTCTCTTCGAACAATCCCTGTGTCCCAGTCGTCATTTATATATCTTCCCTGTACCCCCGTCGTCCCCTTTGTAGTTGTGTCACTGTGTCCCGGTCGTCATTTATATTCCCTGTGTCCCGGTGTCCCAGTCTGTAATTTCTCTTTGAGGTTCCCGGTCGTCATTTATATTCCCTGTATCCCCGTGTCCCGGTCGTCATTTGTGTCCCGGTCTGTAATTTCATCAGTTGACAAACATGACGTCAGTCGACAAACAATTTCATGACGCATACAGCTCAATCCTTACAATAACGTCAGTCGACACACCTGAAGTCATTCGACAGACACACAGACAACTTATTTTTATATATATAGATATATAGCTGTTGGGGGGGGCTAGGGGGGCATCGCGCCCCCAAGCCCCCCGCGCGCGTAAGTCGTTACACGCCATATTAGTTACCTGCCATTGTAGTTGTGTCCCTGTGTCCCACCTGTGAATTGAGATAGATATAAATATATATATTTTTTGAACTACATAAAACTTGCGAATATACAACATTCTTCGCTGTCCAATTTAACTACGTAAAACTTAAGAATATACAACATTCTTCCATGTCCTATTGCTTGTGCATATAAATAGATTGTTAGGTTTACCTAACTCTTGAACATGCAACATAAAATTGTCCATGGGAAAAGCAATCCGTATTCAGATCTATACCTGATTATTCTAATGATTGCCCTTTAGCTTTGATGATGCTGATTGCTAATCAAACATTCCCTGTGTCCCCGTCGTCATTTATATATCCCCCTGTGCCCCCTGACACCCCCCTTGTAGTTGTGTCCCTGTGTCCTGGTCGTCATTTATATTCCCAGTATTCCGGTCGTCATTTTTGTCCCGGTGTCCCAGTCTGTACTTTCTCTTTGAGTGTCGAGGTCGTCATTTATATTCCCTGTGTCCCAGCATCCCGGTCGTCATTTGTTTCCCGGTGTCCAGTCTGTAATTTCTCTTCGAACAATCCCTGTGTCCCGGTCGTCATTTATATATCTTCCCTGTACCCCCGTCGTCCCCTTTGTAGTTGTGTCACTGTGTCCCGGTCGTCATTTATATTCCCTGTGTCCCGGTGTCCCAGTCTGTAATTTCTCTTTGAGGTTCCCGGTCGTCATTTATATTCCCTGTATCCCCGTGTCCCGGTCGTCATTTGTGTCCCGGTCTGTAATTTCATCAGTTGACAAACATGACGTCAGTCGACAAACAATTTCATGACGCATACAGCTCAATCCATACAATGACGTCAGTCGACACACCTGAAGTCACTCGACAGACACACAGACAACTTATTTTCATATATATAGATATATAGCTGTTGGGGGGGGGGCTTGGGGGGGGCATCGCGCCCCCAAGCCCCCCGCTCGCGTAAGTCGTTACACGCCATATTAGTTACCTGCCATTGTAGTTGTGTCCCTGTGTCCCACCTGTGAATTGAGATAGATATAAATATATATATTTTTTGAACTACATAAAACTTGCGAATATACAACATTCTTCGCTGTCCAATTTAACTACGTAAAACTTAAGAATATACAACATTCTTCCATGTCCTATTGTTTGTGCATATAAATAGATTGTTAGGTTTACCTAACTCTTGAACATGCAACATAAAATTGTCCATGGGGAAAAGCAATCCGTATTCAGATCTATACCTGATTATTCTAATGATTGCCCTTTAGCTTTGTTGATGCTGATTGCTAATCAAACATTCCCTGTGTCCCCGTCGTCATTTATATATCCCCCTGTGCCCCCTGGCACCCCCTTGTAGTTGTGTCCCTGTGTCCTGGTCGTCATTTATATTCCCAGTATTCCGGTCGTCATTTGTGTCCCGGTGTCCCAGTCTGTACTTTCTCTTTTGAGTTCTCTTTGGCTTGGGGGGGCATCGCGCCCCCAAGCCCCCCGCGCGCGTAAGTCGTTACACGCCATATTAGTTACCTGCCATTGTAATTGTGTCCCTGTGTCCCACCTGTGAATTGAGATAGATATAAATATATATATTTTTTGAACTACATAAAACTTGCGAATATACAACATTCTTCGCTGTCCAATTTAACTACGTAAAACTTAAGAATATACAACATTCTTCCATGTCCTATTGTTTGTGCATATAAATAGATTGTTAGGTTTACCTAACTCTTGAACATGCAACATAAAATTGTCCATGGGAAAAGCAATCCGTATTCAGATCTATACCTGATTATTCTAATGATTGCCCTTTAGCTTTGTTGATGCTGATTGCTAATCAAACATTCCCTGTGTCCCCGTCGTCATTTATATATCCCCCTGTGCCCCCTGGCACCCCCCTTGTAGTTGTGTCCCTGTGTCCTGGTCGTCATTTATATTCCCAGTATTCCAGTCGTCATTTGTGTCCCGGTGTCCCAGTCTGTACTTTCTCTTTGAGTGTCGAGGTCGTCATTTGTATTCCCTGTGTCCCAGCATCCCGGTCGTCATTTGTTTCCCGGTGTCCCGGTCTGTAATTTCTCTTCGAACAATCCCTGTGTCCCGGTCGTTATTTATATATCTTCCCTGTACCCCCGTCGTCCCCTTTGTAGTTGTGTCACTGTGTCCCGGTCGTCATTTATATTCCCTGTGTCCCGGTGTCCCAGTCTGTAATTTCTCTTTGAGGTTCCCGGTCGTCATTGATATTCCCTGCATCCCCGTGTCCCGGTCGTCATTTGTGTCCCGGTCTGTAATTTCATCAGTTGACAAACATGACGTCAGTCGACAAACAATTTCATGACGCATACAGCTCAATCCTTACAATGACGTCAGTCGACACACCTGAAGTCACTCGACAGACACACAGACAACTTATTTTTATATATATAGATATATAGCTGTTGGGGGGAGGCTTGGGGGGGCATCGTGCCCCCAAGCCCCCCGCGCCCGTAAATCGTTACACGCCATATTAGTTACCTGCCATTGTAGTTGTGTCCCTGTGTCCCACCTGTGAAATGAGATAGATATAAATATATATATTTTTTGAACTACATAAGACTTGCGAATATACAACATTCTTCGCTGTCCAATTTAACTACGTAAAACTTAAGAATATACAACATTCTTCCATGTCCTATTGTTTGTGCATATAATTAGATTGTTAGGTTTACCTAACTCTTGAACATGCAACATAAAATTGTCCATGGGAAAAGCAATCCGTATTCAGATCTATACCTGATTATTCTTAATGATTGCCCTTTAGCTTTGTTGATGCTGATTGCTAATCAAACATTCCCTGTGTCCCCGTCGTCATTTATATATCCCCCTGTGCCCCCTGGCACCCTCCTTGTAGTTGTGTCCCTGTGTCCTGGTCGTCATTTATATTCCCAGTATTCTGGTCGTCATTTGTGTCCCGGTGTCCCAGTCTGTGCTTTCTCTTTGAGTGTCGAGGTCGTCATTTATATTCCCTGTGTCCCAGCATCCCGGTCGTCATTTGTTTCCCGGTGTCCCGGTCTGTAATTTCTCTTCGAACAATCCCTGTGTCCCGGTCGTCATTTATATATCCTCCCTGTACCCCCGTCGTCCCCTTTGTAGTTGTGTCACTGTGTCCCGGTCGTCATTTATATTCCCTGTGTCCCGGTGTCCCAGTCTGTAATTTCTCTTTGAGGTTCCCGGTCGTCATTTATATTCCCTGTATCCCCGTGTCCCGGTCGTCATTTGTGTCCCGGTCTGTAATTTCATCAGTTGACAAACATGACGTCAGTCGACAAACAATTTCATGACGCATACAGCTCAATCCTTACAATAACGTCAGTCGACACACCTGAAGTCATTCGACAGACACACAGACAACTTATTTTTATATATATAGATATATAGCTGTTGGGGGGGGGGGGGGCTTGGGGGGGGCATCGCGCCCCCAAGCCCCCCGCTTGCATAAGTCGTTACACGCCATATTAGTTGCCTGCCATTGTAGTTGTGTCCCTGTGTCCCACCTGTGAATTGAGATAGATATAAATATATATATTTTTTGAACTACATAAAACTTGCAAATATACAACATTCTTCGCTGTCCAATTTAACTACGTAAAACTTAAGAATATACAACATTCTTCCATGTCCTATTGTTTGTGCATATAAATAGATTGTTAGGTTTACCTAACTCTTGAAGATGCAATATAAAATTGTCCATGGGAAAAGCAATCCGTATTCAGATCTATACCTGATTATTCTAATTATTGCCCTTTAGCTTTGTTGATGCTGATTGCTAATCAAACATTCCCTGTGTCCCCGTCGTCATTTATATATCCCCCTGTGCCCCCTGGCACCCCCCTTGTAGTTGTGTCCCTGTGTCCTGGTCGTCATTTATATTCCCAGTATTCCGGTCGTCATTTGTGTCCCGGTGTCCCAGTCTGTACTTTCTCTTTGAGTGTCGAGGTCTTCATTTATATACCCTGTGTCCCAGCATCCCGGTCATCATTTGTTTCCCGGTGTCCCGGTCTGTAATTTCTCTTCGAACAATCCCTGTGTCCCGGTCGTCATTTATATATCTTCCCTGTACCCCCGTCGTCCCCTTTGTAGTTGTGTCACTGTGTCCCGGTCGTCATTTATATTCCCTGTGTCCCGGTGTCCCAGTCTGTAATTTCTCTTTGAGGTTCCGGTCGTCATTTATATTCCCTGTATCCCCGTGTCCCGGTCGTCATTTGTGTCCCGGTCTGTAATTTCATCAGTTGACAAATATGACGTCAGTCGACAAACAATTTCATGACGCATACAGCTCAATCCTTACAATGACGTCAGTCGACACACCTGAAGTCACTCGACAGACACACAGACAACTTATTTTTATATATATAGATATATAGCTGTTGGGGGGGGGGGGGTTTGGGGGGGCATCGCGCCCCCAAGCCCACCGCACGCGTAAGTCGTTACATGCCATATTAGTTACCTGCCATTGTAGTTGTGTCCCTGTGTCCCACCTGTGAATTGAGATAGATATAAATATATATATTTTTTGAACTACATAAAACTTGCGAATATACAACATTCTTCGCTGTCCAATTTAACTACGTAAAACTTAAGAATATACAACATTCTTCCATGTCCTATTGTTTGTGCATATAAATAGATTGTTAGGTTTACCTAACTCTTGAACATGCAACATAAAATTGTCCATGGGAAAAGCAATCCGTATTCAGATCTATACCTGATTATTCTAATGATTGCCCTTTAGTTTTGTTGATGCTGATTGCTAATCAAACATTCCCTGTGTCCCCGTCGTCATTTATATATCCCCCTGTGCCCCCTGGCACCCCCCTTGTAGTTGTGTCCCCGTGTCCTGGTCGTCATTTATATTCCCAGTATTCCGGTCGTCATTTGTGTCCCGGTGTCCCAGTCTGTACTTTCTCTTTGAGTGTCGAGGTCGTCATTTATATTCCCTGTGTCCCAGCATCCCGGTCGTCATTTGTTTCCCGGTGTCCCGGTCTGTAATTTCTCTTCGAACAATCCCTGTGTCCCGGTCGTCATTTATATATCTTCCCTGTACCCCCGTCGTCCCCTTTGTAGTTGTGTCACTGTGTACCGGTCGTCATTTATATTCCCTGTGTCCCGGTGTCCCAGTCTGTAATTTCTCTTTGAGGTTCCCGGTCGTCATTTATATTCCCTGTATCCCCGTGTCCCGGTCGTCATTTGTGTCCCGGTCTGTAATTTCATCAGTTGACAAACATGACGTCAGTCGACAAACAATTTCATGACGCATACAGCTCAATCCTTAGAATTACGTCAGTCGACACACCTGAAGTCACTCGACAGACACACAGACAACTTATTTTTATATATATAGATATATAGCTGTTGGGGGGGGGGCTTGGGGGGGCATCGCGCCCCCAAGCCCCCCGCGCGCGTAAGTCGTTTACGCCATATTAGTTACCTGCCATTGTAGTTGTGTCCCTGTGTCCCACCTGTGAATTGAGATAGATATAAATATATGTATTTTTTGAACTACATAAAACTTGCGAATATACAACATTCTTCGCTGTCCAATTTAACTACGTAAAACTTAAGAATATACAACATTCTTCCATGTCCTATTGTTTGTGCATATAAATAGATTGTTAGGTTTACCTAACTCTTGAACATGCAACATATAATTGTCCATGGGAAAAGCAATCTGTATTAAGATCTATACCTGATTATTCTAATGATTGCCCTTTAGCTTTGTTTATGCTGATTGCTAATCAAACATTCCCTGTGTCCCCGTCGTCATTTATATATCCCTCTGTGCCCCCTGGCACCCCCCTTGTAGTTGTGTCCCTGTGTCCTGGTCGTCATTTATATTCCCAGTATTCCGGTCGTCATTTGTGTCCCGGTGTCCCAGTCTGTACTTTCTCTTTCAGTGTCGAGGTCGTCATTTATATTCCCTGTGTCCCAGCATCCCGGTCGTCATTTGTTTCCTGGTGTCCCGGTCTGTAATTTCTCTTCGAACAATCCCTGTGTCCCGGTCGTCATTTATATATCTTCCCTGTACCCCCGTCGTCCCCTTTGTAGTTGTGTCACTGTGTACCGGTCGTCATTTATAATCCCTGTGTCCCCGTGTCCCAGTCTGTAATTTGTCTTTGAGGTTCCCGGTCGTCATTTATATTCCCTGTATCCCCGTGTCCCGGTCGTCATTTGTGTCCCGGTCTGTAATTTCATCAGTTGACAAACATGACGTCAGTCGACAAACAATTTCATGACGCATACAGCTCAATCCTTACAATGACGTCAGTCGACACACCTGAAGTCACTTGACAGACACACAGACAACTTATTTATATGTATATATAGATATATAGCTGTTGGGGGGGCTTGGGGGGGAATCGCGCCCCAAAGCCCCCCGCGCGCGTAAGTCGTTACACGCCATATTAGTTACCTGCCATTGTAGTTGTGTCCCTGTGTCCCACCTGTGAATTGAGATAGATATAAATATATATATTTTTTGAACTACATAAAACTTGCGAATATACAACATTCTTCGCTGTCCAATTTAACCACGTAAAACTTAAGAATATACAACATTCTTCCATGTCCTATTGTTTGTGCATATAAATAGATTGTTAGGTTTACCTAACTCTTGAACATGCAACATAAAATTGTCGATGGGAAAAGCAATCCGTATTCAGATCTATACCTGATTATTCTAATGATTGCCCTTTAGCTTTGTTGATGCTGATTGCTAATCAAACATTCCCTGTGTCCCCGTCGTCATTTATATATCCCCCTGTGCCCCCTGGCACCCCCTTGTTGTTGTGTTCCTGTGTACTGGTCGTCATTTATATTCCCAGTATTCCGGTCGTCATTTGTGTCCTGGTGTCCCAGTCTGTACTTTCTCTTTGAGTGTCGAGGTCGTCATTTATATTCCCTGTGTCCCAGCATCCCGGTCGTCATTTGTTTCCCGGTGTCCCGGTCTGTAATTTCTCTTCGAACAATCCCTGTGTCCCGGTCGTCATTTATATATCTTTCCTGTACCCCCGTCGTCCCCTTTGTAGTTGTGTCACTGTGTCCCGGTCGTCATTTATATTCCCTGTGTCCCGGTGTCCTAGTCTGTAATTTCTCTTTTAGGTTCCCGGTCGTCATTTATATTCCCTGTATCCTCGTGTCCCGGTCGTCATTTGTGTCCCGGTCTGTAATTTCATCAGTTGACAAACATGACGTCAGTCGACAAACAATTTCATGACGCATACAGCTCAATCCTTACAATGACGTCAGTCGAGACACCTGAAGTCACTCGACAGACACACAGACAACTTATTTTTATATATATAGATATATAGCTGTTGGGGGGGGGGGGGGGGGGGGGGTTGGGGGGGCATCGCGCCCCCAAGCCCCCCGCGCGCGTAAGTCGTTACACGCCATATTAGTTACCTGCCATTGTAGTTGTGTCCCTGTGTCCCACCTGTGAATTGAGATAGATATAAATATATATATTTTTTGAACTACATAAAACTTGCGAATATACAACATTCTTCGCTGTCCAATTTAACTACGTAAAACT
Organism: Artemia franciscana; assembly: GCF_032884065.1. Lineage (NCBI taxonomy): Eukaryota > Metazoa > Arthropoda > Branchiopoda > Anostraca > Artemiidae > Artemia > Artemia franciscana. The sequence goes on from NW_027064613.1 coordinate 11,419, forward strand.
TAAGAATATAAAACATTCTTCCATGTCCTATTGTTTGTGCATAGAAATAGATTGTTAGGTTTACCTAACTCTTGAACATGCAACATAAAATTGTCCATGGGAAAAGCAATCCGTATTCATATCTATACCTGATTATTCTAATGATTGCCCTTTAGCTTTGTTGATGCTGATTGCTAATCAAACATTCCCTGTGTCCCCGTCGACATTTATATATCCCCCTGTGCCCCCTGGCACCCCCCTTGTAGTTGTGTCCCTGTGTCCTGGTCGTCATTTATATTCCCAGTATTCCGGTCGTCATTTGTGTCCCGGTGTCCCAGTCTGTACTTTCTCTTTGAGTGTCGAGCTCGTCATTTATATTCCCTGTGTCCCAGCATCCCGGTCGTCATTTGTTTCCCGGTGTCCCGGTCTGTAATTTCTCTTCGAACAATCCCTGTGTCCCGGTCGTCATTTATATATCTTCCCTGTACCCCCGTCGTCCCCTCTGTAGTTGTGTCACTGTGTCCCGATCGTCATTTATATTCCCTGTGTCCCGGTGTCCCAGTCTGTAATTTCTCTTTGAGGTTCCCGGTCGTCATTTATATTCCCTGTATCCCCGTGTCCCGGTCGTCATTTGTGTCCCAGTCTGTAATTTCATCAGTTGACAAACATGACGTCAGTCGACAAACAATTTCATGACGCATACAGCTCAATCCTTGCAATGACGTCAGTCGACAGACACACAGACAACTTATTTTTATATATATAGATATATAGCTGTTGGGGGGGGGGCTTGGGGGGGCATCGCGCCCCCAAGCCCCCCGCGCGCGTAAGTCGTTACACGCCATATTAGTTACCTGCCATTGTAGTTGTGTCCCTGTGTCCCACCTGTGAATTGAGATAGATATAAATATATATATTTTTTGAACTACATAAAACTTGCGAATATACAACATTCTTCGCTGTCCAATTTAACAACGTAAAACTTAAGAATATACAACATTCTTCCATGTCCTATTGTTTTTGCATATAAATAGATTGTTAGGTTTACCTAACTCTTGAACAAACAACATAAAATTGTCCATGGGAAAAGCAATCCGTATTCAGATCTATACCTGATTATTCTAATGATTGCCCTTTAGCTTTGTTGATGCTGATTGCTAATCAAACATTCCCTGTGACCCCGTCGTCATTTATATATCCCCCTGTACCCCCTGGCACCCCCCTTGTAGTTGTGTCCCTGTGTCCTGGTCGTCATTTATATTCCCAGTATTCCGGTCGTCATTTGTGTCCCGGTGTCCCAGTCTGTACTTTTTCTTTGAGTGTCGAGGTCGTAATTTATATTCCCTGTGTCCCAGCATCCCGGTCGTCATTTGTTTCCCGGTGTCCCGGTCTGTAATTTCTCTTCGAACAATCTCTGTGTCCCGGTCGTCATTTATATATCTTCCCTGTTCCCCCGTCGTCCCCTTTGTAGTTGTGTCACTGTGTCCCGGTCGTCATTTATATTCCCTGTGTTCCGGTGTCCCAGTCTGTAATTTCTCTTTGAGGTTCGCGGTCGTCATTTATATTCCCTGTATCCCCGTGTCCCGGTCGTCATTTGTGTCCCGGTCTGTAATTTCATCAGTTGACAAACATGACGTCAGTCGACAAACAATTTCATGACGCATACAGCTCAATCCTTACAATGACGTCAGTCGACACACCTGAAGTCTCTCGACAGACACACAGACAACTTATTTTTATATATATATAGATATATAGCTGTTGGGGGGGCTTGGGGGGGCATCGCGCCCCCAAGCCCCCCCCCGCGCGTAAGTCGTTACACGCCATATTAGTTACCTGCCATTGTAGTTGTGTCCCTGTGTCCCACCTGTGAATTGAGATAGATATAAATATATATATTTTTTGAACTACATAAAACTTGCGAATATACAACATTCTTCGCTGTCTAATTTAACTACGTAAAACTTAAGAATATACAACATTCTTCCATGTCCTATTGTTTGTACATATAAATAGATTGTTAGGTTTACCTAACTCTTGAACATGCAACATAAAATTGTCCATGGGAAAAGCAATCCGTATTCAGATCTATACCTGATTATTCTAATGATTGCTCTTTAGCTTTGTTGATGCTGATTGCTAATCAAACATTCCCTGTGTCCCCGTCGTCATTTATATATCCCCCTGTGCCCCCTGGCATCCCCCTTGTAGTTGTGTCCCTGTGTCCTGGTCGTCATTTATATTCCCAGTATTCCGGTCGTCATTTGTGTCCCGGTGTCCCAGTCTGTACTTTCTCTTTGAGTGTCGAGGTCGTCATTTATATTCCCTGTGTCCCAGCACCCCGGTCGTCATTTGTTTCCCGGTGTCCCGGTCTGTAATTTCTCTTCGAACAATCCCTGTGTCCCGGTCGTCATTTATATATCTTCCCTGTACCCCCGTCGTCCCCTTTGTAGTTGTGTCACTGTGTCCCGGTCGTCATTTATATTCCCTTTGTCCCCGGTGTCCCAGTCTGTAATTTCCCTTTGAGGTTCCCTGTCGTCATTTATATTCCCTGTATCCCCGTGTCCCGGTCGTCATTTGTGTCCTGGTCTGTAATTTCATCAGTTGACAAACATGACGTCAGTCGACAAACAATTTCATGACGCATACAGCTCAATCCTTACAATGACGTCAGTCGACACACCTGAAATCACTCGACAGACACACAGACAACTTATTTTTATATATATAGAAATATAGCTGTTGGGGGGGGGGGAGGGTGCTTGGGGGTGCATCGCGTAAGTCGTTACACGCCATATTAGTTACCTGCCATTGTAGTTGTGTCCCTGTGTCCCACCTGTGAATTGAGATAGATATAAATATATATATTTTTTGAACTACATAAAACTTGCGAATATACAACATTCTTCACTGTCCAATTTAACTACGTAAAACTTAAGAATATACAACATTCTTCCATGTCCTATTGTTTGTGCATATAAATAGATTGTTAGGTTTACCTAACTCTTGAACATGCAACATAAAATTGTCCATGGGAAAAGCAATCCGTATTCAGATCTATACCTGATTATTCTAATGATTGCCCTTTAGCTTTGTTGACGCTGATTGCTAATCAAACATTCCCTGTGTCCCCGTCGTCATTTATATATCCCCCTGTGCCCCCTGGCACCCCCCTTGTAGTTGTGTCCCTGTGTCCTTGGTCGTCATTTATATTCCCAGTATTCCGGTCGTCATTTGTGTCCCGGTGTCCCAGTCTGTACTTTCTCTTTGAGTGTCGAGGTCGTCATTTATATTCCCTGTTTCCCAGCATCCCGGTCGTCATTTGTTTCCCGGTGTCCCGGTCTGTAATTTCTCTTCGAACAATCTCTGTGTCCCGGTCTACATTTATATATCTTCCCTGTACCCCCGTCGTCCCCTTTGTAGATGTGTCACTGTGTCCCGGTCGTCATTTATATTCCCTGTGTCCCGGTGTCCCAGTCTGTAATTTCTCTTTGAGGTTCCCGGTCGTCATTTATATTCTCTGTATCCCCGTGTCCCGGTCGTCATTTGTGTCCCGGTCTGTAATTTCATCAGTTGACAAACATGACGTCAGTCGACAAACAATTTCATGACGTATACAGCTCAATCCTTACAATGACGTCAGTTGACACACCTGAAGTCACTCGACAGACACACAGACAACTTATTTTTATATATATATAGATATATAGCTGTTGAGGTGAAGGGCTTGGGGGGGCATCGCGCCCCCAAGCCCCCCGCGCGCGTAAGTCGTTACACGCCATATTAGTTACCTGCCATTGTAGTTGTGTCCCTGTGTCCCACCTGTGAATTGAGATAGATATAAATATATATATTTTTTGAACTACATAAAACTTGCGAATATACAACATTCTTCGCTGTCCAATTTAACTACGTAAAACTTAAGAATATACAACATTCTTCCATGTCCTATTGTTTGTGCATATAAATAGATTGTTAGGTTTACCTAACTCTTGAACACGCAACATAAAATTGTCAATGGGAAAAGCAATCCGTATTCAGATCTATACCTGATTATTCTAATGATTTCCTTTTAGCTTTGTTGATGCTGATTGCTAATCAAACATTCCCTGTGTCCCCGTCGTCATTAATATATCCCCCTTTGCCCCCTGGCACCCCCCTTGTAGTTGTGTCCCTGTGTCCTGGTCGTCATTTATATTCCCAGTATTCCGGTCGTCATTTGACGTCATGTCGACTGACAGTGTCGGGGTGCTGGGACACAGGGAATATAAATGACGACCTCGACACTCAAAGAGAAAGTACAGACAGGGACACCGGGACACAAATGACGACCGGAATACTGGGAATATAAATGACGACCAGGACACAGGGACACAACTACAAGGGGGATGCCAGGGGGCACAGGGGGATATATAAATGACGACGGGGACACAGGGAATGTCATTAATATATCCCCCTTTGCCCCCTGGCACCCCCCTTGTAGTTGTGTCCCTGTGTCCTGGTCGTCATTTATATTCCCAGTATTCCGGTCGTCATTTGTGTCCCGGTGTCCCAGTCTGTACTTTCTCTTTGAGTGTCGTGGTCGTCATTTATATTCCCTGTGTCCCAGCATCCCGGTCGTCATTTGTTTCCCGGTGTCCCGGTCTGTAATTTCTCTTCGAACAATCCCTGTGTCCCGGTCGTCATTTATATATCTTCCCTGTACCCCCGTCGTCCCCTTTGTAGTTGTGTCACTGTGTCCCGGTCGTCATTTATATTCCCTGTGTCCCGGTGTCCCAGTCTGTAATTTCTCTTTGAGGTTCCCGGTCGTCATTTATATTCCCTGTATCCCCGTGTCCCGGTCGTCATTTGTGTCCCGGTCTGTAATTTCATCAGTTGACAAACATGACGTCAGTCGACAAACAATTTCATGACGCATACAGCTCAATCCTTACAATGACGTCAGTCGACACACCTGAAGTCACTCGACAGACACACAGACAACTTATTTATATATATATAGATATATAGCTGTTGGGGGGGCTTGGGGGGGCATCGTGCCCCCAAGCCCCCCGCGCGCGTAAGTCGTTACACGCCATATTAGTTACCTGCCATTGTAGTTGTGTCCCTGAGTCCCACCTGTGAATTGAGATAGATATAAATATATATATTTTTTGAACTACATAAAACTTGCGAATATACAACATTCTTCGCTGTCCAATTTAACTACGTAAAACTTAAGAATATACAACATTCTTCCATGTCCTATTGTTTGTGCATATAAATAGATTGTTAGGTTTACCTAACTCTTGAACATGCAACATAAAATTGTCCATGGGAAAAGCAATCCGTATTCAGATCTATACCTGATTATTCTAATGATTGCCCTTTAGCTTTGTTGATGCTGATTGCTAATCAAACATTCCCTGTGTCCCCGTCGTCATTTATATATCCCCCTGTGCCCCCTGGCACCCCCCTTGTAGTTGTGTCCCTGTATCCTGGTCGTCATTTATATTCCCAGTATTCCGGTCGTCATTTGTGTCCCGGTGTCCCAGTCTGTACTTTCTCTTTGAGTGTCGAGGTCGTCATTTACATTCTCTGTGTCCCAGCATCCCGGTCGTCATTTGTTTCCCGGTGTCCCGGTCTGTAATTTCTATTCGAACAATCCCTGTGTCCCGGTCGTCATTTATATATCTTCCCTGTACCCCCGTCGTCCCCTTTGTAGTTGTGTCACTGTGTCCCGGTCGTCATTCATATTCCCTGTGTCCCGGTGTCCCAGTCTGTAATTTCTCTTTGAGGTTCCCGGTTGTCATTTATATTCCCTGTATCCCCGTGTCCCGGTCGTCATTTGTGTCCCGGTCTGTAATTTCATCAGTTGACAAACATGACGTCAGTCGACAAACAATTTCATGACGCATACAGCTCAATCCTTACAATGACGTCAGTCGACACACCTGAAGTCACTCGACAGACACACAGACAACTTATTTATATATATATATATATATAGATATATAGCTGTTGGGGGGGGGGCTTGGGGGTTCATCGCGCCCCCAAGCCCCCCCGCGCGCGTAAGTCGTTACACGCCATATTAGTTACCTGCCATTGTAGTTGTGTCCCTGTGTCCCACCTGTGAATTGAGATAGATATAAATATATATATTTTTTGAACTACATAAAACTTGCGAATATACAACACTCTTCGCTGTCCAATTTAACTACGTAAAACTTAAGAATATACAACATTCTTCCATGTCCTATTGTTTGTGCATATAAATAGAATGTTAGGTTTACCTAACTCTTGAACATGCAACATAAAATTGTCCATGGGAAAAGCAATCCGTATTCAGATCTATACCTGATTATTCTAATGATTGCCCTTTAGCTTTGTTGATGCTGATTGCTAATCAAACATTCCCTGTGTCCCCGTCGTCATTTATATATCACCCTGTGCCCCCTGGCACCCCCCTTGTAGTTGTGTCCCTGTGTCCTGGGCGTCATTTATATTCCCAGTATTCCGGTCGTCATTTGTGTCCCGGTGTCCCCAGTCTGTACTTTCTCTTTGAGTGTCGAGGTCGTCATTTATATTCCCTGTGTCCCAGCATCCCGGTCGTCATTTGTTTCCCGGTGTCCCGGTCTTAAATTTCTCTTCGAACAATCCCTGTGTCCCGGTCGTCATTTATATATCTTCCCTGTACCCCCGTCGTCCCCTTTGTAGTTGTGTCACTGTGTCCCGGTCGTCATTTATATTCCCTGTGTCCCGGTGTCCCAGTCTGTAATTTCTCTTTGAGGTTCCCGGTCGTCATTTATATTCCGTGTATCCCCGTGTCCTGGTCGTCATTTGTGTCCTGGTCTGTAATTTCATCAGTTGACAAACATGACGTCAGTCGACAAACAATTTCATGACGCATACAGCTCAATCCTTACAATGACGTCAGTCGACACACCTGAAGTCACTCGACAGACACACAGACAACTTATTTTTATATATATAGATATATAGCTGTTGGGGGGGGCTTGGGGGGGCATCGCGCCCCCAAGCCCCCCGCGCGCATAAGTCGTTACATGCCATATTAGTTACCTGCCATTGTAGTTGTGTCCCTGTGTCCCACCTGTGAATTGAGATAGATATAAATATATATATTTTTTGAACTACATAAAACTTGCGAATATACAACATTCTTCGCTGTCCAATTTAACTACGTAAAACTTAAGAATATACAACATTCTTCCATGTCCTATTTTTTGTGCATATAAATAGATTGTTAGGTTTACCTAACTCTTGAACATGCAACATAAAATTGTCCATGGGAAAAGCAATCCGTATTCAGATCTATAACTGATTATTCTAATGATTGCCCTTTAGCTTTGTTGATGCTGATTGCTAATCAAACATTCCCTGTGTCCCCGTCGTCATTTATATATCCCCCTGTGCCCCCTGGCACCCCCTTGTAGTTGTGTCCCTGTGTCCTGGTCGTCATTTATATTCCCAGTATTCCGGTCGTCATTTGTGTCCCGGTGTCCCAGTCTGTACTTTCTCTTTGAGTGTCGAGGTCGTCATTTATATTCCCTGTGTCCCAGCATCCCGGTCGTCATTTGTTTCCCGGTGTCCCGGTCTCTAATTTCTCTTTGAACAATCCCTGTGTCCCGGTCCTCATTTATATATCTTCCCTGTACCCCCGTCGTCCCCTTTGTAGTTGTGTCACTGTGTCCCGGTAGTCATTTATATTCCCTGTGTCCCGGTGTCCCAGTCTGTAATTTCTCTTTGAGGTTCCCGGTCGTCATTTATATTCCCTGTATCCCCGTGTCCCGGTCGTCATTTGTGTCCCGGTCTGTAATTTCATCAGTTGACAAACATGACGTCAGTCGACAAACAATTTCATGACGCATACAGCTCAATCCTTACAATGACGTCAGTCGACACACCTGAAGTCACTCGACAGACACACAGACAACTTATTTTATATATATAGATATATAGCTGTTGGGGGGGGGGGCTTGGGGGGGCATCGCGCCCCCCAAGCCCCCCGCGCGCGTAAGTCGTTACACGCCATATTAGTTACCTGCCATTGTAGTTGTGTCCCTGTGTCCCACCTGTGAATTGAGATAGATATAAATATATATATTTTTTGAACTACATAAAACTTGCGAATATACAACATTCTTCGCTGTCCAATTTAACTACGTAAAACTTAAGAATATACAACATTCTTCCATGTCCTATTGTTTGTGCATATAAATAGATTGTTAGGTTTACCTAACTCTTGAACATGCAACATAAAATTGTCCATGGGGAAAGCAATCCCTATTCAGATCTATACCTGATTATTCTAATGACTGCCCTTTAGCTTTGTTGATGCTGATTGCTAATCAAACATTCCCTGTGTCCCCGTCGTCATTTATATATCCCCCTGTGCCCCCTGGCACCCCCCTTGTAGTTGTGTCCCTGTGTCCTGGTCGTCATTTATATTCCCAGTATTCCGGTCGTCATTTGTGTCCCGGTGTCCTAGTCTGTACTTTCTCTTTGAGTGTCGAGGTCGTCATTTATATTCCCTATGTCCCAGCATCCCGGTCGTCATTTGTTTCCCGGTGTCCCGGTCTGTAATTTCTCTTCGAACAATCCCTGTGTCCCGGTCGTCATTTATATATCTTCCCTGTACCCCCGTCGTCCCCTTTGTAGTTGTGTCACTGTGTCCCGCTCGTCATTTATATTCCCTGTGTCCCGGTTGTCCCAGTCTGTAATGTCTCTTTGAGGTTCCCGGTCGTCATTTATATTCCCTGTATCCCCGTGTCCCGGTCGTCATTTGTGTCCCGGTCAGTAATTTCATCAGTTGACAAACATGACGTCAGTCGACAAACAATTTCATGACGCATACAGCTCAATCCTTACAATGACGTCAGTCGACACACCTGAAGTCACTCGACAGACACACAGACAACTTATTTTTATATATATAGAAATATAACTGTTGGGGGGGGGGCTTGGGGGGCATCGCGCCCCCAAGCCCCCCGCGCGCGTAAGTCGTTACACGCCATATTAGTTACCTGCCATTGTAGTTGGTGTCCCTGTGTCCCACCTGTGAATTGAGATAGATATAAATATATATATTTTTTGAACTACATAAAACTTGCGAATATACAACATTCTTCGCTGTCCAATTTAACTACGTAAAACTTAAGAATATACAACATTCTTCCATGTCCTATTGTTTGTGCATATAAATAGATTGTTAGGTTTACCTAACTCTTGAACATGCAACATAAAATTGTCCATGGGAAAAGCAATCCGTATTCAGATCTATACCTGATTATTCTAATGATTGCCCTTTAGCTTTGTTGATTGCTAATCAAACATTCCCTGTGTCCCCTCGTCATTTATATATCCCCCTGTGCCCCCTGGCACCCCCCTTGTAGTTGTGTCCCTGTGTCCTGGTCGTCATTTATATTCCCAGTATTCCGGTCGTCATATGTGTCCCGGTGTCCCAGTCTGTACTTTCTCTTTGAGTGTCGAGGTCGTAATTTATATTCCCTGTGTCCCAGCATCCCGGTCGTCATTTTTTTCCCGGTGTCCCGGTCTGTAATTTCTCTTCGAACAATCCCTGTGTCCGGTCGTCATTTATATATCTTCCCTGTACCCCCGTCGTCCCCTTTGTAGTTGTGTCACTGTGTCCCGGTCGTCATTTATATTCCCTGTGTCCCGGTGTCCCAGTCTGTAATTTCTCTTTGAGGTTCCCGGTCGTCATTTATATTCCCTGTATCCCCGTGTCCCGGTCGTCATTTGTGTCCCGGTCAGTAATTTCATCAGTTGACAAACATGACGTCAGTCGACAAACAATTTCATGACGCATACAGCTCAATCCTTACAATGACGTCAGTCGACACACCTGAAGTCACTCGACAGACACACAGACAACTTATTTATATATATATATATAGATATATAGCTGTTGGGGGGGGGAGCTAGGGGGGGCATCGCGCCCCCCAGCCCCCCGCGCGCGTAAGTCGTTACACGCCATATTAGTTACCTGCCATTGTAGTTGTGTCCCTGTGTCCCACCTGTGAATTGAGATAGATATAAATATATATTTTTTGAACTACATAAAACTTGCGAATATACAACATTCTTCGCTGTCCAATTTAACTACGTAAAACTTAAGAATATACAACATTCTTCCATGTCCTATTGTTTGTGCATATAAATAGATTGTTAGGTTTACCTAACTCTTGAACATGCAACATAAAATTGTCCATGGGAAAAGCAATCCGTATTCAGATCTATACCTGATTATTCTAATGATTGCCCTTTAGCTTTGTTGATGCTGATTGCTAATCAAACATTCCCTGTGTCCCCGTCGTCATTTATATATCCCCCTGTGCCCCCTGGCACCCTCTTGTAGTTGTGTCCCTGTGTCCTGGTCGTCATTTATAATCCCAGTATTCCGGTCGTCATTTGTGTCCCGGTGTCCCAGTCTGTACTTTCTCTTTGAGTGTCGAGGTCGTCATTTATATTCCCTGTGTCCCAGCATCCCGGTCGTCATTTGTTTCCCGGTGTCCCGGTCTGTAATTTCTCTTCGAACAATCCCTGTGTCCCGGTCGTCATTTATATATCTTCCCTGTACCCCCGTCGTCCCCTTTGTAGTTGTGTCACTGTGTCCCGTCATTTATATTCCCTGTGTCCCGGTGTCCCAGTCTGTAATTTCTCTTTGAGGTTCCCGGTCGTCATTTATATTCCCTGTATCCCCGTGTCCCGGTCGTCATTTGTGTCCCGGTCTGTAATTTCATCAGTTGACAAACATGACGTCAGTCGACAAACAATTTCATGACGCATACAGCTCAATCCTTACAATGACGTCAGTCGACACACCTGAAGTCACTCGACAGACACACAGACAACTTATTTTGACACAGACAACTATATTTATAAATATAGATATATAGCTGTTGGGGGGGCTTGGAGGGGCATCGCGCCCCCGATCCCCCCGCGCGCGTAAGTCGTTACACGCCATATTAGTTACCTGCCATTGTAGTTGTGTCCCTGTGTCCCACCTGTGAATTGAGATAGATATAAATATATATATTTTTTGAACTACATAAAACTTGCGAATATACAACATTCTTCGCTGTCCAATTTAACTACGTAAAACTTAAGAATATACAACATTCTTCCATGTCCTATTGTTTGTGCATATAAATAGATTGTTAGGTTTACCTAACTCTTGAACATGCAACATAAAATTGTCCATGGGAAAAGCAATCCGTATTTAGATCTATATCTGATTATTCTAATGATTGCCCTTTAGCTTTGTTGATGCAGATTGCTAATCAAACATTACCTGTGTCCCCGTCGTCATTTATATATCCCCCTGTGCCCCCTGGCACCCCCCTTGTAGTTGTGTCCCTGTGTCCTGGTCGTCATTTATATTCCCAGTATTCCGGTCGTCATTTGTGTCCCGGTGTCCCAGTCTGTACTTTCTCTTTGAGTGTCGAGGTCGTCATTTATATTCCCTGTGTCCCAGCATCCCGGTCGTCATTTGTTTCCCGGTGTCCCGGTCTGTAATTTCTCTTCGAACAATCCCTGTGTCTCGGTCGTCATTTACATATCTTCCCTGTACCCCCGTCGTCCCCTTTGTAGTTGTGTCACTGTGTCCCGGTCGTCATTTATATTCCCTGTGTCCCGGTGTCCCAGTCTGTAATTTCTCTTTGAGGTTCCCGGTCGTCATTTATATTCCCTGTATCCCCGTGTCCCGGTCGTCATTTGTGTCCCGGTCTGTAATTTCATCAGTTGACAAACAGGACGTCAGTCGACAAACAATTTCATGACGCATACAGCTCAATCCTTACAATGACGTCAGTCGACACACCAGAAGTCACTCGACAGACACACAGACAACTTATTTATATATATATATAGATATATAGCTGTTGGGGGGGGGGGGGGCTAGGGGGGGCATCGCGCCCCCCAGCCCCCCGCGCGCGTAAGTCGTTACACGCCATATTAGTTACCTGCCATTGTAGTTGTGTCCCTGTGTCCCACCTGTGAATTGAGATAGATATAAATATATATATTTTTTGAACTACATAAAACTTGCGAATATACAACATTCTTCGCTGTCCAATTTAACTACGTAAAACTTAAGAATATACAACATTCTTCCATGTCCTATTGTTTGTGCATATAAATAGATTGTTAGGTTTACCTAACTCTTGAACATGCAACATAAAATTGTCCATGGGCAAAGCAATCCGTATTCAGATCTATACCTGATTATTCTAATGATTGCCCTTTAGCTTTGTTGATGCTGATTGCTAATCAAACATTCCCTGTGTAACCGTCGTCATTTATATATCCCCCTGTGCCCCCTGGCACCCCCCTTGTAGTTGTTTCCCTGTGTCCTGGTCGTCATTTATATTCCCAGTATTCCGGTCGTCATTTGTGTCCCGGTGTCCCAGTCTGTACTTTCTCTTTGAGTGTCGAGGTCGTCATTTATATTCCCTGTGTCCCAGCATCCCGGTCGTCATTTGTTTCCCGGTGTCCCGGTCTGTAATTACTCTTCGAACAATCCCTGTGTCCCGGTCGTCATTTATATATCTTCCCTGTTCCCCGTCGTCCCCTTTGTAGTTGTGTCACTGTGTCCCGGTCGTCATTTATATTCCCTGTGTCCCGGTGTCCCAGTCTGTAATTTCTCTTTGAGGTTCCCGGTCGTCATTTATATTCCCTGTAACCCCGTGTCCCGGTCGTCATTCGTGTCCCAGTCTGTAATTTCATCAGTTGACAAACATGACGTCAGTCGACAAACAATTTCATGACGCATACAGCTCAATCCTTACAATGACGTCAGTCGACACACCTGAAGTCACTCGACAGACACACAGACAACTTATTTTTATAAATATAGATATATAGCTGTTGGGGGGGGGGGGCTTGGGGGGCATCGCGCCCCCAAGCCCCCCGCGCGCGTAAGTCGTTACACGCCATATTAGTTACCTGCCATTGTAGTTGTGTCCCTGTGTCCCACCTGTGAATTGAGATAGATATAAATATATATATTTTTTGAACTACATAAAACTTGCGAATATACAACATTCTTCGCTGTCCAATTTAACTACGTAAAACTTAAGAATATACAACATTCTTCCATGTCCTATTGTTTGTGCATATAAATAGATTGTTAGGTTTACCTAACTCTTGAACAGACAACATAAAATTGTCCATGGGAAAAGCAATCCGTATTCAGATCTATACCTGATTATTCTAATGATTGCCCTTTAGCTTTGTTGATGCTGATTGCTAATCAAACGTTCCCTGTGTCCCTGTCGTCATTTATATATCCCCCTGTGCCCCCTGGCACCCCCCTTGTAGTTGTGTCCCTGTGTCCTGGTCGTCATTTATATTCCCAGTATTCCGGTCGTCATTTGTGTCCCGGTGTCCCAGTCTGTACTTTCTCTTTGAGTGTCGAGGTCGTCATTTATATTCCCTGTGTCCCAGCATCCCGGTCGTCATTTGTTTCCCGGTGTCCCGGTCTGTAATTTCTCTTCGAACAATCCCTGTGTCCCGGTCGTCATTTATATATCTTCCCTGTACCCCCGTCGTCCCCTTTGTAGTTGTGTCACTGTGTCCCGGTCTTAATTTATATTCCCTGTGTCCCGGTGTCCCAGTCTGTAATTTCTCTTTGAGGTTCCTGGTCGTCATTTATATTCCCTGTATCCCCGTGTCCCGGTCGTCATTTGTGTTCCAGTCTGTAATTTCATCAGTTGACAAACATGACGTCAGTCGACAAACAATTTCATGACGCATACAGCTCAATCCTTACAATGACGTCAGTCGACACACCTGAAGTCACTCGACAGACACACAGACAACTTATTTTTATATATTTAGATATTTAGCTGTTGGGGGGGGCTTGGGGGGGGGGGGATCGCGCCCCCTATCCCCCCG
>NW_027064614.1:0-25332 GCF_032884065.1 Artemia franciscana
AGTGCATTTTATGATTGCAAATGGTAAAGAATGTGATTAAAGCCTCTTTTCCTATTTCAAAAGTTTTAGTTTTCGAGGGTAATAGCTATGTCAGTTGAAAAAATGAAGATATTAGAATATTTTATGATTGCAAATGGTAAAGAATTTGATTCAAGACTCTTTTCCTATGTCAAAAGTTTTAGTTTTCGAGGGTAATAGCTACGTATGTTGAAAAACTGAAGATATTAGACTATTTTATGATTGCACATGGTAAGGAATGTGATTAAAGGCTCTTTACCTATTTCAAAAGTTTTAGTTTTCGAGGGTAATAGCTATGTCTTTGGAAAAAATGAAGATATTAGACTATTTTTTGATTGCAGATGGTAAAGAATGTGATTAAAGGCTCTTTACCTATTTCAAAAGTTTTAGTTTTCGAGGGTAATAGCTAGGTCTGTGGAAAAAAATGAAGATATTAGACTATTTTATGATTCCACATGGTAAGGAATGTGATTAAAGGCTCTTTACCTATTTCAAAAGTTTTAGTTTTCGAGGGTAATAGCTTTGTCTGTTGAAAAAATGAAGATATTAGACTATTTTATGATTGCACATGGTAAAGAATGTGATTAAAGGCTCTTTTCCTATGTCAAAAGTTTTAGTTTTCGAGGGTAATAGCTACATATGTTGAAAAAATGAAGATATTAGACTATTTTATGATTGCAAATGGTAAAGAATGTGATTAAAGGCTCTTTACCTATTTCAAAAGTTTTAGTTTTCGAGGGTAATAGCTACGTATGTTGAAAAAATGAAGATATTAGACTATTTTATGATTGCAAATGGTAAAGAATGTGATTAAAGCCTCTTTTCCTATTTCAAAAGTTTTAGTTTTCGAGGGTAATAGCTAGGTCTGTGGAAAAAATGAAGATATTAGACTATTTTATGATTGCACATGGTAAAGAATGTGATTAAAGGCTCTTTTCCTATTTCAAAAGTTTTAGTTTTCGAGGGTAATAGCTACGTATGTTGAAAAAATGAAGATATTAGATTATTTTATGATTGCAAATGGTAAAGAATTTGATTAAAGACTCTTTTCCTATGTCAAAAGTTTTAGTTTTCGAGGGTAATAGCTACGTATGTTGAAAAAATGAAGATTTTAGACTATTATATGATTGCAAATGGTAAAGAATGTGATTAAAGGCTCTTTTCCTATGTCAAAAGTTTTAGTTTTCGAGGGTAATAGCTACGTATGTTGAAAAAATGAAGATATTAGACTATTTTATGATTGCACATGGTAAAGAATGTGATTAAAGGCTCTTTTCCTATTTCAAAAGTTTTAGTTTTTAATATTATTAATATTATTATTAATAATAATATTATAAAGAATGTGATTAAAGGCTCTTTTCCTATTTCAAAAGTTTTAGTTTTCGAGGGTAATAGCTACGTATGTTGAAAAATAGGAAAAATATGTTTGAAATAGGAAAAGAGCCTTTAATCACATTCTTTACCATGTGCAATCATAAAATAGTCTAATATCTTCATTTTTTCCACAGACCTAGCTATTACCCTCGAAAACTAAAACTTTTGAATTAGGAAAAGAGACTTTAATCATATTCTTTACCATTTGAAATCATAAAATAGTCTAATATCTTCATTTTTTCAACATACGTAGCTATTACCCTCGAAAACTAAAACTTTTGACATGGGAAAAGAGCCTTTAATCCCATTCTTTACCATGTGCAATCATAAAATAGTCTAATATCTTCATTTTTTCAACAGACATAGCTATTACCCTCGAAAACTAAAACTTTTGAAATAGGAAAAGAGCCTTTAATCACATTCTTTACCATGTGCAATCATAAAATAGTCTAATATCTTCATTTTTTCCACAGACCTAGCTATTACCCTCGAAAACTAAAACTTTTGAAATAGGAAGAGCTTTTAATCACATTCTTTACCATTGCAATCATAAAATAGTCTAATATCTTCATTTTTTCAACATACGTAGCTATTACCCTCGAAAACTAAAACTTTTGAAATAGGAAAAGAGCCTTTAATCACATTCTTTACCATGTGCAATCATAAAATTGTCTAATATCTTCATTTTTTCAACATACGTAGCTATTACCCTCGAAAACTAAAACTTTTGAAATAGGAAAAGAGCCTTTAATCACATTCTTTACCATGTGCAATCATAAAATGCACAAAATAATATTATTATTAATAATAATATTAATAATATTAACAACTAAAACTTTTGAAATAGGAAAAGAGCCTTTAATCACATTCTTTACCATGTGCAATCATAAAATAGTCTAATATCTTCATTTTTTCAACATACGTAGCTATTACCCTCCAAAACTAAAACTTTTGACATAGGAAAAGAGCCTTTAATCACATTCTTTACCATTTGCAATCATAAAATAGTCTAATATCTTCATTTTTTTCAACATACGTAGCTATTACCCTCGAAAACTAAAACTTTTGACATAGGAAAAGAGTCTTTAATAAAATTCTTTACCATTTGCAATCATAAAATAATCTAATATCTTCATTTTTTCAACATACGTAGCTATTACCCTCATAAACTAAAATTTTTGACATAGGAAAAGTGCCTTTAATCACATTCTTTACCATTTGTAATCATAAAATAGTCTAACATCTTCATTTTTTCAACATATGTAGCTATTACCCTCGAAAACTAAAACTTTTGACATAGGAAAAGAGCCTTTAATCACATTCTTTACCATGTGAAATCATAAAATAGTCTAATATCTTCATTTTTTCAACAGACATAGCTATTACCCTCGAAAACTAAAACTTTTGAAATAGGAAAAGAGCCTTTAATCACATTCTTTACCATGTGCAATCATAAAATAGTCTAATATCTTCATTTTTTCCACAGACCTAGCTATTACCCTCGAAAACTAAAACTTTTGAAATAGGAAAAGAGACTTTAATCATATTCTTTACCATTTGAAATCATAAAATAGTCTAATATCTTCATTTTTTCAACATACGCAGCTATTACCCTCGAAAACTAAAACTTTTGAAATAGGAAAAGAGCCTTTAATCACATTCATTACCATTTGCAATCATAAAATAGTCTAATATCTTCATTTTTTCAACATACGTAGCTATTACCCTCCAAAACTAAAACTTTTGACATAGGAAAAGAGCCTTTAATCACATTCTTTACCATTTGCGATCATAAAATAGTCTAATATCTTCATTTTTTTCAACATACGTAGCTATTACCCTCGAAAACTAAAACTTTTGACATAGGAAAAGAGTCTTTAATCAAATTCTTTAACATTTGCAATCATAAAATAATCTAATATCTTCATTTTTTCAACATACGTAGCTATTACCCTCGAAAACTAAAACTTTTGACATAGGAAAAGAGCCTTTAATCACATTCTTTACCATTTGCAATCATAAAATAGTCTAATATCTTCATTTTTTCAACATATGTAGCTATTACCCTCGAAAACTAAAACTTTTGACATAGGAAAAGAGCCTTTAATCACATTCTTTACCATGTGAAATCATAAAATAGTCTAATATCTTCATTTTTTCAACAGACATAGCTATTACCCTCGAAAACTAAAACTTTTGAAATAGGAAATGAGCCTTTAATCACATTCTTTACCATGTGCAATCATAAAATAGTCTAATATCTTCATTTTTTCCACAGACCTAGCTATTACCCTCGAAAACTAAAACTTTTGAAATAGAAAAAAAGCCTTTAATCACATTCTTTACCATTTGCAATCATAAAATAGTCTAATATCTCCATTTTTTCAACATACGTAGCTATTACCCTCGAAAACTAAAACTTTTGAAATAGGAAAAGACCCTTTAATCACATTCTTTACCATGTGCAATCATAAAATAATCTAATATCTTCATTTTTTCAACATACGTAGCTATTACCCTCGAAAACTAAAACTTTTGACATAGGAAAAGAGCCTTTAATCACATTCTTTACCATTTGCAATCATAGAACAGTCTAATATCTTCATTTTTTCAACATATGTAGCTATTACCCTCGAAAACTAAAACTTTTGACATAGGAAAAGAGCCTTTAATCACATTCTTTACCATGTGCAATCATAAAATAGTCTAATATCTTCATTTTTTCAACAGACATAGCTATTACCCTCGAAAACTAAAACTTTTGAAATAGGAAAAGAGCCTTTAATCACATTCTTTACCATTTGCAATCATAAAATAGTCTAATATCTTCATTTTTTCAACAGACATAGCTATTACCCTCGAAAACTAAAACTTTTGAAATAGGAAAAGAGCCTTTAATCACATTCTTTACCATGTGCAATCATAAAATAGTCTAATATCTTCATTTTCTCCACGGACCTAGCTATTACCCTCGAAAACTAAAACTTTTGAAATAGGAAAAGAGCCTTTAATCACATTCTTTACCATGTGCAATCATAAAATAGTCTAATATCTTCATCTTTTCAACAGACCTAGCTATTACCCTCGAAAATTAAAACTTTTGAAATAGGAAAAGTGCCTTTAATCACATTCTTTACCATTTGCAATCATAAAATAGTCTAATATCTTCATTTTTTCAACATACGTAGCTATTACCCTCGAAAACTAAAACTTTTGAAATAGGAAAAGAGCCTTTAATCACATTCTTTACCATGTGCAATCATAAAATGCACTAAATAATATTATTATTAATAATACTATTAATAATATTAAAAACTAAAACTTTTGAAATAGGAAAAGAGCCTTTAATCACATTCTTTACCATGTGCAATCCTAAAATAGTCTAATATCTTCATTTTTTCAACATGCGTAGCTATTACCCTCGAAAACTAAAACTTTTGACATAGGAAAAGAGCCTTTAATCACATTCTTTACCATTTGCAATCATAAAATAGTCTAATATCTTGATTTTTTCAACATACGTAGCAATTACCCTCGAAAACTAAAACTTTTGACATAGGAAAAGAGTCTTTAATCAAATTCTTTACCATTTGCAATCATAAAATAATCTAATATCTTCATTTTTTCAACATACGTAGCTATTACCCTCGAAAACTAAAACTTTTGACATAGGAAAAGAGCCTTTAATCACATTCTTTACCATTTGCAATCATAAAATAGTCTAATATCTTCATTTTTTCAACATATGTAGCTATTACCCTCGAAAACTGAAACTTTTGACATGGGAAAAGAGCCTTTAATCACATTCTTTACCATGTGCAATCATAAAATAGTCTAATATCTTCATTTTTTCAACAGACATAGCTATTACCCTCGAAAACTAAAACTTTTGAAATAGGAAAAGAGCCTTTAATCACATTCTTTACCATGTGCAATCATAAAATAGTCTAATATCTTCATTTTTTCCACAGACCTAGCTATTACCCTCGAAAACTAAAACTTTTGAAATAGGAAAAGAGCCTTAAATCACATTCTTTACCATTTGCAATCATAAAATAGTCTAATATCTTCATTTTTTCAACAGACATAGCTATTACCCTCGAAAACTAAAACTTTTGAAATAGGAAAAGAGCCTTTAATCACATTCTTTTCCATGTGCAATCATAAAATAGTCTAATATCTTCATTTTTTCCACAGACCTAGCTATTACCCTCGAAAACTAAAACTTCTTAAATAGGAAAAGAGCCTTTAATCACATTCTTTACCATTTGCAATCATAAAATAGTCTAATATTTTCATTTTTTCAACATACGTAGCCATTACCCTCGAAAACTAAAACTTTTGAAATAGGTAAAGAGCCTTTAATCACATTCTTTACCATGTGCAATCATAAAATAGTCTAATATCTTCATTTTTTCCACAGACAAAGATATTAACCTCAAAAACTACAACTTTTGAAAGACAAAAAATTGTCTAATATCTTCATTTTTTCAACATACGTAGCTATTACCCTCGAAAACTAAAACTTTTGAAATAGGAAAAGAGCCTTTAATCACATTCTTTACCATGTGCAATCATAAAATAGTCTAATATCTTCATTTTTTCCAAAGACATAGCTATTACCCTCGAAAACTAAAACTTTTGAAATAGGAAAAGAGCCTTTAATCACATTCTTTACCATTTGCAATCATAAAATAGTCTAATATCTTCATTTTTTCAACATACGTAGCTATTATCCTCGAAAACTAAAACTTTTGAAATAGGAAAAGAGCCTTTAATCACATTCTTTACCATGTGCAATCATAAAATAGTCTAATATCTTCATCTTTTCAACAGACCTAGCTATTACCCTCGAAAACTAAAACTTTTGAAATAGGAAAAGAGCCTTTAATCACATTCTTTACCATTTGCAATCATAAAATAGTCTAATATCTTCATTTTTTCAACATACGTAGCTATTACCCTCGAAAACTAAAACTTTTGAAATAGGAAAAGAGCCTTTAATCACATTCTTTACCATGTGCAATCATAAAATGCACAAAATAATATTATTATTAATAATAATATTAATAATATTAAAAACTAAAACTTTTGAAATAGGAAAAGAGCCTTTAATCACATTCTTTACCATGTGCAATCATAAAACAGTCTAATATCTTCATTTTTTCAACAGACATAGCTATTACCCTCGAAAACTAAAACTTTTGAAATAGGAAAAGAACCTTTAATCACATTCTTTACCATGTGCAATCATAAAATAGTCTAATATCTTCATTTTTTCCACAGACCTAGCTATTACCCTCGAAAACTAAAACTTTTGAAATAGGAAAAGAGGCTTTAATCACATTCTTTACCATTTGCAATCATAAAATAGTCTAATATCTTCATTTTTTCAACATACGTAGCTATTACCCTCGAAAACTAAAACTTTTGAAATAGGTAAAGAGCCTTTAATCACATTCTTTACCATTTGCAATCATAAAATAGTCTAATATCTTCATTTTTTCAACAGACATAGCTATTACCCTCGAAAACTAAAACTTTTGAAATAGGAAAAGAGCCTTTAATCACATTCTTTACCATGTGCAATCATAAAATAGTCTAATATCTTCATTTTCTCCACAGACCTAGCTATTACCCTCGAAAACTAAAACTTTTGAAATAGGAAAAGAGCCTTTAATCACATTCTTTACCATGTGCAATCATAAAATAGTCTAATATCTTCATCTTTTCAACAGACCTAGCTATTACCCTCGAAAATTAAAACTTTTGAAATAGGAAAAGAGCCTTAAATCACATTCTTTACCATTTGCAATCATAAAATAGTCTAATATCTTCATTTTTTCAACATACGTAGCTATTACCCTCGAAAACTAAAACTTTTGAAATAGGAAAAGAGCCTTTAATCACATTCTTTACCATGTGCAATCATAAAATGCACTAAATAATATTATTATTAATAATACTATTAATAATATTAAAAACTAAAACTTTTGTAATAGGAAAAGAGCCTTTAATCACATTCTTTACCATTTGCAATCATAAAATAGTCTGATATCTTCATTTTTTCAACATGCGTAGCTATTACCCTCGAAAACTAAAACTTTTGACATAGGAAAAGAGCCTTTAATCACATTTTTTACCATTTGCAATCATAAAATAGTCTAATATCTTCATTTTTTCAACATACGTAGCTATTATCCTCGAAAACTAAAACTTTTGAAATAGGAAAAGAGCCTTTAATCACATTCTTTACCATGTGCAATCATAAAATAGTCTAAAATCTTCATCTTTTCAACAGACCTAGCTATTACCCTCGAAAACTAAAACTTTTGAAATAGGAAAAGAGCCTTTAATCACATTCTTTACCATTTGCAATCATAAAATAGTCTAATATCTTCATTTTTTCAACATACGTAGCTATTACCCTCGAAAACTAAAACTTTTGAAAAGGAAAAGAGCCTTTAATCACATTCTTTACCATGTGCAATCATAAAATGCACAAAATAATATTATTATTAATAATAATATTAATAATATTAAAAACTAAAACTTTTGAAATAGGAAAATAGCCTTTAATCACATTCTTTACCATGTGCAATCATAAAATAGTCTAATATCTTCATTTTTTCAACAGACATAGCTATTACCCTCGAAAACTAAAACTTTTGAAATAGGAAAAGAGCCTTTAATCACATTCTTTACCATGTGCAATCATAAAATAGTCTAATATCTTCATTTTTTTCCACAGACCTAGCTATTACCCTCGAAAACTAAAACTTTTGAAATAGGTAAAGAGCCTTTAATCACATTCTTTACCATCTGCAATCAAAAAATAGTCTAATATCTTCATTTTTTCCAAAGACATAGCTATTACCCTCGAAAACTAAAACTTTTGAAATAGGTAAAGAGCCTTTAATCACATTCCTTACCATGTGCAATCATAAAATAGTCTAATATCTTCAGTTTTTCAACATACGTAGCTATTACCCTCGAAAACTAAAACTTTTGACATAGGAAAAGAGTCTTGAATCAAATTCTTTACCATTTGCAATCATAAAATATTCTAATATCTTCATTTTTTCAACTGACATAGCTATTACCCTCGAAAACTAAAACTTTTGAAATAGGAAAAGAGCCTTTAATCACATTCTTTACCATGTGCAATCATAAAATAGTCTAATATCTTCATTTTTTCCACAGACCTAGCTATTACCCTCGAAAACTAAAACTTTTGAAATAGGAAAAGAGCCTTTAATCACATTCTTTACCATTTGCAATCATAAAATATTCTAATATCTTCATTTTTTCAACATACGTAGCTATTACCCTCGAAAACTAAAACTTTTGAAATAGGAAAAGAGCCTTTAATCATATTCTTTACCATGTGCAATCATAAAATAGTCTAATATCTTCATTTTTTCAACATACGTAGCTATTACCCTCGAAAACTAAAACTTTTGAAATAGGAAAAGAGCCTTTAATCACATTCTTTACCATTTGCAATCATAAAATATTCTAATATCTTCATTTTTTCAACATCCGTAGCTATTACCCTCGAAAACTAAAACTTTTGAAATAGGAAAAGAGCCTTTAATCATATTCTTTACCATGTGCAATCATAAAATAGTCTAATATCTTCATTTTTTCCACGGACAAAGATATTAACCTCGAAAACTTATCTTTTGAAAGACAAAAAATTGTCTAATATCTTCATTTTTTCAACATACGTAGCTATTACCCTCGAAAACTAAAACTTTTGAAATAGGAAAAGAGCCTTTAATCACATTCTTTACCATGTGCAATCAAAAAATAGTCTAATATCTTCATTTTTTCCAAAGACATAGCTATTACCCTCGAAAACTAAAACTTTTGAAATAGGAAAAGAGCCTTTAATCACATTCTTTACCATTTGCAATCATAAAATAGTCTAATATCTT
This sequence comes from Artemia franciscana, assembly GCF_032884065.1. Classification (NCBI taxonomy): domain Eukaryota; kingdom Metazoa; phylum Arthropoda; class Branchiopoda; order Anostraca; family Artemiidae; genus Artemia; species Artemia franciscana. The sequence continues at coordinate 9,333 of NW_027064614.1, forward strand.
CATTTTTTCAACATACGTAGCTATTACCCTCGAAAACTAAAACTTTTGAAATAGGAAAAGAGCCTTTAATCACATTCTTTACCATTTGCATTCATAAAATAGTCTAATATCTTCATTTTTTTAACATACGTAGCTATTACCCTCGAAAACGAAAACTTTTGAAATAGGAAAAGAGCCTTTAATCACATTCTTTACCATTTGCAATGATAAAATAGTCTAATATCTTCATTTTTTCAACATACGTAGCTATTACCCTCGAAAACTAAAACTTTTGAAATAGGAAAAGAGCCTTTAATCACATTCTTTACCATTTGCAATCATAAAATAGTCTAATATCTTCATTTTTTCAACATACGTAGCTATTACCCTCGAAAACTAAAACTTTTGAAATAGGAAAAGAGCCTTTAATCACATTCTTTACCATGTACAATCATAAAATTGTCTAATATCTTCATTTTTTCAACATACCTAGCTATTACCCTCGAAAACTAAAACTTTTGAAATGGGAAAAGAGCCTTTAATCACATTCTTTACCATGTTCAATCATAAAATAGTCTAATATCTTCATTTTTTCAACATACGTAGCTATTACCCTCGAAAACTAAAACTTTTGAAATAGGAAAAGAGCCTTTAATCACATTCTTTACCATATGCAATCATAAAATAGTCTAATATCTTCGTAGCTATTACCCTCAAAAACTAAAACTTTTGAAATAGGAAAAGAGCCTTTAATCACATTCTTTACCATGTGCAATCATAAAATATTCTAATATCTGCATTTTTTCCACAGACTTAGCTATTACCCTCGAAAACTAAAACTTTTGAAATAGGAAAAGAGCCTTTAATCACATTCTTTACCATTTGCAATCATAAAATAGTCTAATATCTTCATTTTTTCAACAGAAATAGCTATTACCCTCGAAAACTAAAACTTTTGAAATAGGAAAAGAGCCTTTAATCACATTCTTTACCATGTGTAATCATAAATTAGTCTAATATCTTCATTTTTTCCACAGACCTAGCTATTACCCTCGAAAACTAAAACTTTTGAAATAGGAAAAGAGCCTTTAATCACATTCTTTACCATTTGCAATCATAAAATAGTCTAATATCTTCATTTTCTCAACTTTACCATTTGCAATCATAAAATAGTCTAATATCTTCATTTTTTCAACATACGTAGCTATTACCCTCGAAAACTAAAACTTTTGAAATAGGAAAGGAGCCTTTAATCACATTCTTTACCATGTGCAATCATAAAATTGTCTAATATCTTAATTTTTTTCCACAGACAAAGCTATTACCCTCGAAAACTAAAACTTTTGAAATTGGAAAAGAGCCTTTAATCATATTCTTTACCATTTGTAATCATAAAATAGTCTAATATCTTCATTTTTTCAACATACGTAGCTATTACCCTCGAAAACTAAAACTTTTGACATAGGAAAAGAGCCTTTAATCACATTCTTTACCATTTGCAATCATAAAATAGTCTAATATCTTCATTTTTTCAACATACGTAGCTATTACCCTCGAAAACTAAAACTTTTGAAATAGGAAAAGAGCCTTTAATCACATTCTTTACCATGTGCAATCATAAAATAGTCTAATATCTTCATTTTTTCAACATACGTAGCTATTACCCTCGAAAACTAAAACTTTTGAAATTGGAAAAGAGCCTCTAATCACTTTCTTTACCATGTGCAATCATAAAATAGTCTAATATCTTCATCTTTTCAACAGACCTAGCTATTACCCTCGAAAACTAAAACTTTTGAAATAGGAAAAGAGCCTTTAATCACATTCTTTACCATTTGCAATCATAAAATAGTCTAATATCTTCATTTTTTCAACATACGTAGCTATTACCCTCGAAAACTAAAACTTTTGAAATAGGAAAAGAGCCTTTAATCACATTCTTTACCATGTACAATCATAAAATTGTCTAATATCTTCATTTTTTCAACATACCTAGCTATTACCCTCGAAAACTAAAACTTTTGAAATGGGAAAAGAGCCTTTAATCACATTCTTTACCATGTTCAATCATAAAATAGTCTAATATCTTCATTTTTTCAACATACGTAGCTTTTACCCTCGAAAACTAAAACTTTTGAAATAGGAAAAGAGCCTTTAATCACATTCTTTAGCATGTGCAATCATAAAATAGTCTAATATCTTCGTAGCTATTACCCTCAAAAACTAAAACTTTTGAAATAGGAAAAGAGCCTTTAATCACATTCTTTACCATGTGCAATCATAAAATATTCTAATATCTGCATTTTTTCCACAGACTTAGCTATTACCCTCGAAAACTAAAACTTTTGAAATAGGAAAAGAGCCTTTAATCACATTCTTTACCATTTGCAATCATAAAATAGTCTAATATCTTCATTTTTTCTACAGAAATAGCTATTACCCTCGAAAACTAAAACTTTTGAAATAGGAAAAGAGCCTTTAATCACATTCTTTACCATGTGCAATCATAAAATAGTCTAATATCTTCATTTTTTCCACAGACCTAGCTATTACCCTCGAAAACTAAAACTTTTGAAATAGGAAAAGAGCCTTTAATCACATTCTTTACCATTTGCAATCATAAAATAGTCTAATATCTTCATTTTTTCAACTTTACCATTTGCAATCATAAAATAGTCTAATATCTTCATTTTTTCAACATACGTAGCTATTACCCTCGAAAACTAAAACTTTTGAAATAGGAAAGGAGCCTTTAATCACATTCTTTACCATGTGCAATCATAAAATTGTCTAATATTTTAATTTTTTTCCACAGACAAAGCTATTACCCTCGAAAACTAAAACTTTTGAAATTGGAAAAGAGCCTTTAATCATATTCTTTACCATTTGTAATCATAAAATAGTCTAATATCTTCATTTTTTCAACATACGTAGCTATTACCCTCGAAAACTAAAACTTTTGACATAGGAAAAGAGCCTTTAATCACATTCTTTACCATTTGCAATCATAAAATAGTCTAATATCTTCATTTTTTCAACATACGTAGCTATTACCCTCGAAAACTAAAACTTTTGAAATAGGAAAAGAGCCTTTAATCACATTCTTTACCATGTGCAATCATAAAATTGTCTAATATCTTCATTTTTTTCCACAGACAAAGATATTAACCTCAAAAACTTATCTTTTGAAAGACAAAAAATTGTCTAATATCTTCATTTTTTCAACATACGTAGCTATTACCCTCGAAAACTAAAACTTTTGAAATAGGCAAAGAGCCTTTAATCACATTCTTTACCATGTGCAATCAAAAAATAGTCTAATATCTTCATTTTTTCCAAAGACATAGCTATTACCCTCACTAAAAATGAAGATATTAGACTATTTTATGATTGCACATGGTAAAGAATGTGATTAAAGGCTCTTTTCCTATTTCAAAAGTTTTAGTTTTCGAGGGTAATAGCTACGTATGTTGAAAAAATGAAGATATTAGACAATTTTTTGTCTTTCAAAAGTTGTAGTTTTCGAGGTTAATATCTTTGTCTGTGGAAAAAATGAAGATATTAGACTATTTTATGATTGCACATGGTAAAGAATGTGATTAAAGGCTCTTTACCTATTTCAAAAGTTTTAGTTTTCGAGGGTAATAGCTACGTATGTTGAAAAAATGAAAATATTAGACTATTTTATGATTGCAAATGGTAAAGAATGTGATTAAAGGCTCTTTTCCTATGTCAAAAGTTTTAGTTTTCGAGGGTAATAGCTACGTATGTTGAAAAAATGAAGATATTAGATTAATTTATGATTGCAAATGGTAAAGAATTTGATTAAAGACTCTTTTCCTATGTAAAAAGTTTTAGTTTTCGAGGGTAATAGCTACTTATGTTGAAAAAAAGAAGATATTAGACTATTTTATGATTGCAAATGGTAAAGAATGTGATTAAAGGCTCTTTTTCTATGTCAAAAGTTTTAGTTTTCGAGGGCAATATGTTGAAAAAATGAAGATATTAGACTATTTTATGATTGCACATGGTAAAGAATGTGATTAAAGGCTCTTTTCCTATTTCAAAAGTTTTAGTTTTTAATATTATTAATATTATTATTAATAATAATATTATTTTGTGCATTTTATGATTGTACATGGTAAAGAATGTGATTAAAGGCTCTTTTACTATTTCAAAAGTTTTAGTTTTCGAGGGTAATAGCTACGTATGTTGAAAAAATGAAGATATTAGACTATTTTATGATTGCAAATGGTAAAGAATGTGATTAAAGGCTCTTTTCCTATTTCAAAAGTTTTAGTTTTCGAGGGTAATAGCTAGGTCTGTTGAAAAGATGAAGATATTAGACTATTTTATGATTGCACATGGTAAAGAAAGTGATTAAAGGCTATTTTCCAATTTCAAAAGTTTTAGTTTTCGAGGGTAATAGCTATGTATGTCGAAAAAATGAAGATATTAGACTATTTTATCATTGCAAATGGTAAAGAATGTGATTAAAGGATCTTTTCCTATTTCAAAAGTTTTCGTTTTCGAGGGTAATAGCTACGTATGTTGAAAAAATGAAGATATTAGACTATTTTATGATTGCAAATGGTAAAGAATGTGATTAAAGGCTCTTTTCCTATGTCAAAAGTTTTAGTTTTCGAGGGTACTAGCTACGTATGTTGAAAAAATGAAGATATTAGACTATTTTATGATTACAAATGGTAAAGAATATGATTAAAGGCTCTTTTCCAATTTCAAAAGTTTTAGTTTTCGAGGGTAATAGCTTTGTCTGTGGAAAAAAATTAAGATATTAGACAATTTTATGATTGCACATGGTAAAGAATGTGATTAAAGGCTCCTTTCCTATTTCAAAAGTTTTAGTTTTCGAGGGTAATAGCTACGTATGTTGAAAAAATGAAGATATTAGACTATTTTATGATTGCAAATGGTAAAGTAGAAAAAATGAAGATATTAGACTATTTTATGATTGCAAATGGTAAAGAATGTGATTAAAGGCTCTTTTCCTATTTCAAAAGTTTTAGTTTTCGAGGGTAATAGCTAGGTCTGTGGAAAAAATGAAGATATTAGACTAATTTATGATTACACATGGTAAAGAATGTGATTAAAGGCTCTTTTCCTATTTCAAAAGTTTTAGTTTTCGAGGGTAATAGCTACGTATGTTGAAAAAATGAACATATTAGACTATTTTATGATTGCAAATGGTAAAGAATGTGATTAAAGGCTCTTTTCCTATTTCAAAAGTTTTAGTTTTCGAGGGTAATAGCTATTTCTGTTGAAAAAATGAAGATATTAGACTATGTTATGATTGCAAGTGGTAAAGAATGTGATTAAAGGCTCTTTTCCTATTTCAAAAGTTTTAGTTTTCGAGGGTAATAGCTAAGTCTGTGGAAAAAATGCAGATATTAGAATATTTTATGATTGCACATGGTAAAGAATGTGATTAAAGGCTCTTTTCCTATTTCAAAAGTTTTAGTTTTTGAGGGTAATAGCTACGAAGATATTAGACTATTTTATGATTGCATATGGTAAAGAATGTGATTAAAGGCTCTTTTCCTATTTCAAAAGTTTTAGTTTTCGAGGGTAATAGCTACGTATGTTGAAAAAAGAAGATATTAGACTATTTTATGATTGAACATGGTAAAGAATGTGATTAAAGGCTCTTTTCCCATTTCAAAAGTTTTAGTTTTCGAGGGTAATAGCTAGGTATGTTGAAAAAATGAAGATATTAGACAATTTTATGATTGTACATGGTAAAGAATGTGATTAAAGGCTCTTTTCCTATTTCAAAAGTTTTAGTTTTCGAGGGTTATAGCTACGTATGTTGAAAAAATGAAGATATTAGACTATTTTATGATTGCAAATGGTAAAGAATGTGATTAAAGGCTCTTTTCCTATTTCAAAAGTTTTAGTTTTCGAGGGTAATAGCTACGTATGTTGAAAAAATGAAGATATTAGACTATTTTATCATTGCAAATGGTAAAGAATGTGATTAAAGGCTCTTTTCCTATTTCAAAAGTTTTAGTTTTCGAGGGTAATAGCTACGTATGTTAAAAAATGAAGATATTAGACTATTTTATGAATGCAAATGGTAAAGAATGTGATTAAAGGCTCTTTTCCTATTTCAAAAGTTTTAGTTTTCGAGGGTAATAGCTACGTATGTTGAAAAAATGAAGATATTAGACTATTTTATGATTGCAAATGGTAAAGAATGTGATTAAAGGCTCTTTTCCTATTTCAAAAGTTTTAGTTTTCGAGGGTAATAGCTATGTCTTTGGAAAAAATGAAGATATTAGACTATTTTTTGATTGCACATGGTAAAGAATGTGATTAAAGGCTCTTTTCCTATTTCAAAAGTTTTAGTTTTCGAGGGTAATAGCTACGTATGTTGAAAAAATGAAGATATTAGACAATTTTTTGTCTTTCAAAAGATAAGTTTTCGAGGTTAATATCTTTGTCTGTGGAAAAAATGAAGATATTAGACAATTTTATGATTGCACATGGTAAAGAATGTGATTAAAGGCTCTTTTCCTATGTAAAAAGTTTTAGTTTTCGAGGGTAATAGCTACTTATGTTGAAAAAATGAAGATATTAGACTATTTTATGATTGCAAATGGTAAAGAATGTGATTAAAGGCTCTTTTTCTATGTCAAAAGTTTTAGTTTTCGAGGGCAATATGTTGAAAAAATGAAGATATTAGACTATTTTATGATTGCACATGGTAAAGAATGTGATTAAAGGCTCTTTTCCTATTTCAAAAGTTTTAGTTTTTAATATTATTAATATTATTATTAATAATAATATTATTTTGTGCATTTTATGATTGCACATGGTAAAGACTGTGATTAAAGGCTCTTTTACTATTTCAAAAGTTTTAGTTTTCGAGGGTAATAGCTACGTATGTTGAAAAAATGAAGATATTAGACTATTTTATGATTGCAAATGGTAAAGAATGTGATTAAAGGCTCTTTTCCTATTTCAAAAGTTTTAGTTTTCGAGGGTAATAGCTAGGTCTGTTGAAAAGATGAAGATATTAGACTATTTTATGATTGCACAAGGTAAAGAAAGTGATTAAAGGCTATTTTCCAATTTCAAAAGTTTTAGTTTTCGAGGGTAATAGCTATGTATGTCGAAAAAATGAAGATATTAGACTATTTTATCATTGCAAATGGTAAAGAATGTGATTAAAGGATCTTTTCCTATTTCAAAAGTTTTCGTTTTCGAGGGTAATAGCTACGTATGTTGAAAAAATGAAGATATTAGACTATTTTATGATTGCAAATGGTAAAGAATGTGATTAAAGGCTCTTTTCCTATGTCAAAAGTTTTAGTTTTCGAGGGTAATAGCTACGTATGTTGAAAAAATGAAGATATTAGACTATTTTATGATTACAAATGGTAAAGAATATGATTAAAGGCTCTTTTCCAATTTCAAAAGTTTTAGTTTTCGAGGGTAATAGCTTTGTCTGTGGAAAAAAATTAAGATATTAGACAATTTTATGATTGCACATGGTAAAGAATGTGATTAAAGGCTCCTTTCCTATTTCAAAAGTTTTAGTTTTCGAGGGTAATAGCTACGTATGTTGAAAAAATGAAGATATTAGACTATTTTATGATTGCAAATGGTAAAGTAGAAAAAATGAAGATATTAGACTATTTTATGATTGCAAATGGTAAAGAATGTGATTAAAGGCTCTTTTCCTATTTCAAAAGTTTTAGTTTTCGAGGGTAATAGCTAGGTCTGTGGAAAAAATGAAGATATTAGACTAATTTATGATTACACATGGTAAAGAATGTGATTAAAGGCTCTTTTCCTATTTCAAAAGTTTTAGTTTTCGAGGGTAATAGCTACGTATGTTGAAAAAATGAACATATTAGACTATTTTATGATTGCAAATGGTAAAGAATGTGATTAAAGGCTCTTTTCCTATTTCAAAAGTTTTAGTTTTCGAGGGTAATAGCTATTTCTGTTGAAAAAATGAAGATATTAGACTATGTTATGATTGCAAGTGGTAAAGAATGTGATTAAAGGCTCTTTTCCTATTTCAAAAGTTTTAGTTTTCGAGGGTAATAGCTAAGTCTGTGGAAAAAATGCAGATATTAGAATATTTTATGATTGCACATGGTAAAGAATGTGATTAAAGGCTCTTTTCCTATTTCAAAAGTTTTAGTTTTTGAGGGTAATAGCTACGAAGATATTAGACTATTTTATGATTGCACATGGTAAAGAATGTGATTAAAGGCTCTTTTCCTATTTCAAAAGTTTTAGTTTTCGAGGGTAATAGCTACGTATGTTGAAAAAAGAAGATATTAGACTATTTTATGATTGAACATGGTAAAGAATGTGATTAAAGGCTCTTTTCCCATTTCAAAAGTTTTAGTTTTCGAGGGTAATAGCTAGGTATGTTGAAAAAATGAAGATATTAGACAATTTTATGATTGTACATGGTAAAGAATGTGATTAAAGGCTCTTTTCCTGTTTCAAAAGTTTTAGTTTTCGAGGTTTATAGCTACGTATGTTGAAAAAATGAAGATATTAGACTATTTTATGATTGCAAATGGTAAAGAATGTGATTAAAGGCTCTTTTCCTATTTCAAAAGTTTTAGTTTTCGAGGGTAATAGCTACATATGTTGAAAAAATGAAGATATTAGACTATTTTATCATTGCAAATGGTAAAGAATGTGATTAAAGGCTCTTTTCCTATTTCAAAAGTTTTCGTTTTCGAGGGTAATAGCTACGTATGTTAAAAAAATGAAGATATTAGACTATTTTATGAATGCAAATGGTAAAGAATGTGATTAAAGGCTCTTTTCCTATTTCAAAAGTTTTAGTTTTCGAGGGTAATAGCTACGTATGTTGAAAAAATGAAGATATTAGACTATTTTATGATTGCAAATGGTAAAGAATGTGATTAAAGGCTCTTTTCCTATTTCAAAAGTTTTAGTTTTCGAGGGTAATAGCTATGTCTTTGGAAAAAATGAAGATATTAGACTATTTTTTGATTGCACATGGTAAAGAATGTGATTAAAGGCTCTTTTCCTATTTCAAAAGTTTTAGTTTTCGAGGGTAATAGCTACGTATGTTGAAAAAATGAAGATATTAGACAATATTTTGTCTTTCAAAAGATAAGTTTTCGAGGTTAATATCTTTGTCTGTGGAAAAAATGAAGATATTAGACAATTTTATGATTGCACATGGTAAAGAATGTGATTAAAGGCTCTTTTCCTATTTCAAAAGTTTTAGTTTTCGAGGGTAATAGCTACTATGTTAAAAAAATGAAGATATTAGACTATTTTATGAATGCAAATGGTAAAGAATGTGATTAAAGGCTCTTTTCTTATTTCAAAAGTTTTAGTTTTCGAGGGTAATAGCTACGTATGTTGAAAAAATGAAGATATTAGACTATTTTATGATTACACATGGTAAAGAATATGATTAAAGGCTCTTTTCCTATTTCAAAAGTTTTAGTTTTCGAGGGTAATAGCTACGTATGTTGAAAAAATGAAGATATTAGAATATTTTATGATTGCAAATGGTAAAGAATGTGATTAAAGGCTCTTTTCCTATTTCAAAAGTTTTAGTTTTCGAGGGTAATAGCTAGGTCTGTGGAAAAAATGAAGATATTAGACTATTTTATGATTGCACATGGTAAAGAATGTGATTAAAGGCTCTTTTCCTATTTCAAAAGTTTTAGTTTTCGAGGGTAATAGCTATGTCTGTTGAAAAAATGAAGATATTAGAATATTTTATGATTGCAAATGGTAAAGAATTTGATTCAAGACTCTTTTCCTATGTCAAAAGTTTTAGTTTTCGAGGGTAATAGCTACGTATGTTGAAAAACTGAAGATATTAGACTATTTTATGATTGCACATGGTAAAGAATGTGATTAAAGGCTCTTTACCTATTTCAAAAGTTTTAGTTTTCGAGGGTAATAGCTATGTCTTTGGAAAAAATGAAGATATTAGACTATTTTTTGATTGCACATGGTAAAGAATGTGATTAAAGGCTCTTTACCTATTTCAAAAGTTTTAGTTTTCGAGGGTAATAGCTAGTCTGTGGAAAAAATGAAGATATTAGACATTTTATGATTGCACATGGTAAAGAATGTGATTAAAGGCTCTTTTCCTATTTCAAAAGTTTTAGTTTTCGAGGGTAATAGCTATGTCTGTTGAAAAAATGAAGATATTAGACTATTTTATGATTGCACATGGTAAAGAATGTGATTAAAGGCTCTTTTCCTATTTCAAAAGTTTTAGTTTTCGAGGGTAATAGCTACGTATGTTGAAAAAATGAAGATATTAGACTATTTTATGATTGCAAATGGTAAAGAATGTGATTAAAGGCTCTTTTCCTATTTCAAAAGTTTTAGTTTTCGAGGGTAATAGCTACATATGTTGAAAAAATGAAGATATTAGACTATTTTATGATTGCAAATGGTAAAGAATGTGATTAAAGGCTCTTTTCCTATTTCAAAAGTTTTAGTTTTCGAGGGTAATAGCTACGTATGTTGAAAAAATGAAGATATTAGACTATTTTATGATTGCAAATGGTAAAGAATGTGATTAAAGGCTCTTTTCCTATTTCAAAAGTTTTAGTTTTCGAGGGTAATAGCTACGTATGTTGAAAAAATGAAGATATTAGACTATTTTATGATTGCAAATGGTAAAGAATGTGATTAAAGGCTCTTTTCCTATTTCAAAAGTTTTAGTTTTCGAGGGTAATAGCTATGTCTGTTGGAAAAAATGAAGATATTAGACTATTTTATGATTGCACATGGTAAAGAATGTGATTAAAGGCTCTTTTCCTATTTCAAAAGTTTTAGTTTTCGAGGGTAATAGCTACGTATGTTGAAAAAATGAAGATATTAGACAATTTGTTTGTCTTTTCCTATGTCAAAAGTTTTAGTTTTCGAGGGTAATATCTATGTCTGTGGAAAAAATGAAGATATTAGACAATTTATGATTGCACATGGTAAAGAATGTGATTAAAGGCTCTTTTCCTATGTAAAAAGTTTTAGTTTTCGAGGGTAATAGCTACTTATGTTGAAAAAATGAAGATATTAGACTATTTTATGATTGCAAATGGTAAAGAATGTGATTAAAGGCTCTTTTTCTATGTCAAAAGTTTTAGTTTTCGAGGGCAATATGTTGAAAAAATGAAGATATTAGACTATTTTATGATTGCACATGGTAAAGAATGTGATTAAAGGCTCTTTTCCTATTTCAAAAGTTTTAGTTTTTAATATTATTAATATTATTATTAATAATAATATTATTTTGTGCATTTTATGATTGCACATGGTAAAGAATGTGATTAAAGGCTCTTTTACTATTTCAAAAGTTTTAGTTTTCGAGGGTAATAGCTACGTATGTTGAAAAAATGAAGATATTAGACTATTTTATGATTGCAAATGGTAAAGAATGTGATTAAAGGCTCTTTTCCTATTTCAAAAGTTTTAGTTTTCGAGGGTAATAGCTAGGTCTGTTGAAAAGATGAAGATATTAGACTATTTTATGATTGCACATGGTAAAGAAAGTGATTAAAGGCTATTTTCCAATTTCAAAAGTTTTAGTTTTCGAGGGTAATAGCTATGTATGTCGAAAAAATGAAGATATTAGACTATTTTATCATTGCAAATGGTAAAGAATGTGATTAAAGGATCTTTTCCTATTTCAAAAGTTTTCGTTTTCGAGGGTAATAGCTACGTATGTTGAAAAAATGAAGATATTAGACTATTTTATGATTGCAAATGGTAAAGAATGTGATTAAAGGCTCTTTTCCTATGTCAAAAGTTTTAGTTTTCGAGGGTAATAGCTACGTATGTTGAAAAAATGAAGATATTAGACTATTTTATGATTACAAATGGTAAAGAATATGATTAAAGGCTCTTTTCCAATTTCAAAAGTTTTAGTTTTCGAGGGTAATAGCTTTGTCTGTGGAAAAAAATTAAGATATTAGACAATTTTATGATTGCACATGGTAAAGAATGTGATTAAAGGCTCCTTTCCTATTTCAAAAGTTTTAGTTTTCGAGGGTAATAGCTACGTATGTTGAAAAAATGAAGATATTAGACTATTTTATGATTGCAAATGGTAAAGTAGAAAAAATGAAGATATTAGACTATTTTATGATTGCAAATGGTAAAGAATGTGATTAAAGGCTCTTTTCCTATTTCAAAAGTTTTAGTTTTCGAGGGTAATAGCTAGGTCTGTGGAAAAAATGAAGATATTAGACTAATTTATGATTACACATGGTAAAGAATGTGATTAAAGGCTCTTTTCCTATTTCAAAAGTTTTAGTTTTCGAGGGTAATAGCTACGTATGTTGAAAAAATGAACATATTAGACTATTTTATGATTGCAAATGGTAAAGAATGTGATTAAAGGCTCTTTTCCTATTTCAAAAGTTTTAGTTTTCGAGGGTAATAGCTATTTCTGTTGAAAAAATGAAGATATTAGACTATGTTATGATTGCAAGTGGTAAAGAATGTGATTAAAGGCTCTTTTCCTATTTCAAAAGTTTTAGTTTTCGAGGGTAATAGCTAAGTCTGTGGAAAAAATGCAGATATTAGAATATTTTATGATTGCACATGGTAAAGAATGTGATTAAAGGCTCTTTTCCTATTTCAAAAGTTTTAGTTTTTGAGGGTAATAGCTACGAAGATATTAGACTATTTTATGATTGCATATGGTAAAGAATGTGATTAAAGGCTCTTTTCCTATTTCAAAAGTTTTAGTTTTCGAGGGTAATAGCTACGTATGTTGAAAAAAGAAGATATTAGACTATTTTATGATTGAACATGGTAAAGAATGTGATTAAAGGCTCTTTTCCCATTTCAAAAGTTTTAGTTTTCGAGGGTAATAGCTAGGTATGTTGAAAAAATGAAGATATTAGACAATTTTATGATTGTACATGGTAAAGAATGTGATTAAAGGCTCTTTTCCTATTTCAAAAGTTTTAGTTTTCGAGGGTTATAGCTACGTATGTTGAAAAAATGAAGATATTAGACTATTTTATGATTGCAAATGGTAAAGAATGTGATTAAAGGCTCTTTTCCTATTTCAAAAGTTTTAGTTTTCGAGGGTAATAGCTACGTATGTTGAAAAAATGAAGATATTAGACTATTTTATCATTGCAAATGGTAAAGAATGTGATTAAAGGCTCTTTTCCTATTTCAAAAGTTTTCGTTTTCGAGGGTAATAGCTACGTATGTTAAAAAAATGAAGATATTAGACTATTTTATGAATGCAAATGGTAAAGAATGTGATTAAAGGCTCTTTTCCTATTTCAAAAGTTTTAGTTTTCGAGGGTAATAGCTACGTATGTTGAAAAAATGAAGATATTAGACTATTTTATGATTGCAAATGGTAAAGAATGTGATTAAAGGCTCTTTTCCTATTTCAAAAGTTTTAGTTTTCCAGGGGAATAGCTATGTCTTTGAAAAAATGAAGATATTAGACTATTTTTTGATTGCACATGGTAAAGAATGTGATTAAAGGCTCTTTTCCTATTTCAAAAGTTTAAGTTTTCGAGGGTAATAGCTACGTATGTTGAAAAAATGAAGATATTAGACAATATTTTGTCTTTTCAAAAGTTTTAGTTTTCGAGGGTAATAGCTACGTATGTTGAAAAAATGAAGATATTAGACTATTTTATGATTGCAAATGGTAAAGAATGTGATTAAAGGCTCTTTTCCTATTTCAAAAGTTTTAGTTTTCGAGGGTAATAGCTACTATGTTGAAAAAATGAAGATATTAGACTATTTTATGAATGCACATGGTAAAGAATGTGATTAAAGGCTCTTTTCCTATTTCAAAAGTTTTAGTTTTCGAGGGTAATAGCTACGTATGTTGAAAAAATGAAGATATTAGACTATTTTATGATTGCAAATGGTAAAGAATGTGATTAAAGGCTCTTTTCCTATTTCAAAAGTTTTAGTTTTCGAGGGTAATAGCTACGTATGTTGAAAAAATGAAGATATTAGACTATTTTATGATTGCACATGGTAAAGAATGTGATTAAAGGCTCTTTTCCTATTTCAAAAGTTTTAGTTTTCGAGGGTAATAGCTAGTCTGTTGGAAAAAATGAAGATATTAGACTATTTTATGATTGCACATGGTAAAGAATGTGATTAAAGGCTCTTTTCCTATTTCAAAAGTTTTAGTTTTCGAGGGTAATAGCTACGTCTGTTGAAAAATGAAGATATTAGACTATTTTATGATTGCAATGGTAAAGAATGTGATTAAAGGCTCTTTTCCTATTTCAAAAGTTTTAGTTTTCGAGGGTAATAGCTACGTATGTTGAAAAAATGAAGATATTAGACTATTTTATGATTGCACATGGTAAAGAATGTGATTAAAGGCTCTTTTCCTATTTCAAAAGTTTTAGTTTTCGAGGGTAATAGCTATGTCTGTTGGAAAAAATGAAGATATTAGACTATTTTTTGATTGCACATGGTAAAGAATGTGATTAAAGGCTCTTTACCTATTTCAAAAGTTTTAGTTTTCGAGGGTAATAGCTAGTCTGTGGAAAAAATGAAGATATTAGACTATTTTATGATTGCACATGGTAAAGAATGTGATTAAAGGCTCTTTTCCTATTTCAAAAGTTTTAGTTTTCGAGGGTAATAGCTATGTCTGTTGAAAAAATGAAGATATTAGACTATTTTATGATTGCACATGGTAAAGAATGTGATTAAAGGCTCTTTTCCTATTTCAAAAGTTTTAGTTTTCGAGGGTAATAGCTACGTCTGTTGAAAAAATGAAGATATTAGACTATTTTATGATTGCACATGGTAAAGAATGTGATTAAGGCTCTTTTCCTATTCAAAAGTTTTAGTTTTCGAGGGTAATAGCTACGTATGTTGAAAAAATGAAGATATTAGACTATTTTATGATTGCAAATGGTAAAGAATGTGATTAAAGGCTCTTTTCCATGTCAAAAGTTTTAGTTTTCGAGGGTAATAGCTACGTATGTTGAAAAAATGAAGATATTAGACTATTTTATGATTGCAAATGGTAAAGAATGTGATTAAAGGCTCTTTTCCTATTTCAAAAGTTTTAGTTTTCGAGGGTAATAGCTACGTATGTTGAAAAAATGAAGATATTAGACTATTTTATGATTGCAAATGGTAAAGAATGTGATTAAAGGCTCTTTTCCTATTTCAAAAGTTTTAGTTTTCGAGGGTAATAGCTACGTATGTTGAAAATAATATATTAGACTATTTTATGATTGCACATGGTAAAGAATGTGATTAAAGGCTCTTTTCCTATTTCAAAAGTTTTAGTTTTCGAGGGTAATAGCTATGTCTGTTGAAAAAATGAAGATATTAGACTATTTTATGATTGCACATGGTAAAGAATGTGATTAAAGGCTCTTTTCCTATTTCAAAAGTTTTAGTTTTCGAGGGTAATAGCTAGTCTGTTGGAAAAAATGAAGATATTAGACTATTTATGATTGCACATGGTAAAGAATGTGATTAAAGGCTCTTTTCCTATTTCAAAAGTTTTAGTTTTCGAGGGTAATAGCTACATATGTTGAAAAAATGAAGATATTAGACAATTTTTTGTCTTTCAAAAGTTTTAGTTTTCGAGGGTAATAGCTACTATGTTGAAAAAATGAAGATATTAGACTATTTTATGATTGCACAATGGTAAAGAATGTGATTAAAGGCTCTTTACCTATTTCAAAAGTTTTAGTTTTCGAGGGTAATAGCTACGTATGTTGAAAAAATGAAGATATTAGACTATTTTATGATTGCAAATGGTAAAGAATTGTGATTAAAGGCTCTTTTCCTATTTCAAAAGTTTTAGTTTTCGAGGGTAATAGCTAGGTCTGTTGAAAAAATGAAGATATTAGACTATTTTATGATTGCACATGGTAAAGAATGTGATTAAAGGCTCTTTTCCTATTTCAAAAGTTTTAGTTTTCGAGGGTAATAGCTACTATGTTGAAAAAATGAAGATATTAGACTATTTTATGATTGCACATGGTAAAGAATGTGATTAAAGGCTCTT
>NW_027064615.1:0-25310 GCF_032884065.1 Artemia franciscana
ACATTCTTTACCATTTGCAATCATAAAATAGTCTAATATCTTCATTTTTTCAACATACGTAGCTATGACCCTCGAAAACTAAAACTTTTGACATAGGAAAAGAGCCTTTAATCACATTCGTTACCATTTGCAATTATAAAATAGTCTAATATCTTCATTTTTTCAACATACGTAGCTATTACCCTCGAAAACTAAAACTTTTGACATAGGAAAAGAGCCTTTAATCACATTCGTTACCATTTGCAATTATAAAATAGTCTAATATCTTCATTTTTTTCAACATACGTAGCTATTACCCTCGAAAACTAAAACTTTTGCCATAGAAAAAGAGCCTTCAATCACATTCTTTACCATGTGCAATCATAAAATAGTCTAATATCTTCATTTTTCCAACATACGTAGCTATTACCCTCGAAAACTAAAACTTTTGAAATAGGAAAAGAGCCTTTAATCACATTCTTTACCATTTGCAATCATAAAATAGTCTAATATCTTCATTTTTCCAACAAAGGTAGCTATTACCCTCGAAAACGAAAACTTTTGAAATAGGAAAAGATCCTTTAATCACATTCTTTACCATTTGCAATCATAAAATAGTCTAATATCTTCATTTTTTCAACATACGTAGCTATTACCCTCGAAAACTAAAACTTTTGAAATAGGAAAAGAGCCTTTAAGCACTTTCTTTACCATGTGCAATCATAAAATAGTCTAATATCTTCATTTTTCCAACATACGTAGCTATTACCCTCGAAAACTAAAACTTTTGACATAGGAAAAGAGCCTTTAATCACATTCTTTACCATGTGCAATCATAAAATAGTCTAATATCTTCATTTTTTCAACATACGTAGCTATTACCCTCGAAAACTAGAACTTTTGACATAGGAAAAGAGCCTTTAATCACATTCGTTACCATTTGCAATTATAAAATAGTCTAATATCTTCATTTTTTCAACATACGTAGCTATTACCCTCGAAAACTAAAACTTTTGACATAGGAAAAGAGCCTTTAATCACATTCTTTACCATGTGCAATCATAAAATAGTCTAATATCTTCTTTTTTCCAACATACGTAGCTATTACCCTCGAAAACTAAAACTTTTGCCATAGGAAAAGAGCCTTTAAGCACATTCTTTACCATGTGCAATCATAAAATAGTCTAATATCTTCATTTTTTCAACATACGTAGCTATTACCCTCGAAAACTAAAACTTTTGACATAGGAAAAGAGCCTTTAATCACATTCGTTACCATTTGCAATTATAAAATAGTCTAATATCTTCATTTTTTCAACATACGTAGCTATTACCCTCGAAAACTAAAACTTTTGACATAGGAAAAGAGCCTTTAATCACATTCGTTACCATTTGCAATTATAAAATAGTCTAATATCTTCATTTTTTCAACATACGTAGCTATTACCCTCGAAAACTAAAACTTTTGACATAGGAAAAGAGCCTTTAATCACATTCGTTACCATTTGTAATTATAAAATAGTCTAATATCTTCATTTTTTCAACATACGTAGCTATTACCCTCGAAAACTAAAACTTTTGCCATAGAAAAAGAGCCTTTAATCACATTCTTTACCATGTGCAATCATGAAATAGTCTAATATCTTCATTTTTCCAGCATTCGTAGCTATTACCCTCGAAAATGAAAACTTTTGAAATAGGAAAAGAGCCTTTAATCACATTCTTTGCCATTTGCAATCATAAAATAGTCTAATATCTTCATTTTTTCAACATACGTAGCTATTACCCTCGAAAACTAAAACTTTTGACATAGGAAAAGAGTCCTTAATCACATTCTTTACCATGTGCAATCATAAAATAGTCTAATATCTTCATTTTTCCAACATATGTAGCTATTACCCTCGAAAACTAAAACTTTTGACATAGGAAAAGAGCCTTTAATCACATTCTTTACCATGTGCAATCATAAAATAGTCTAATATCTTCATTTTTCCAACATACGTAGCTATTACCCTCGAAAACTAAAACTTTTGACATAGGAAAAGAGCCTTTAATCACATTCGTTACCATTTGCAATTATAAAATAGTCTAATATCTTCATTTTTTCAACATACGTAGCTATTACCCTCGAAAACTAAAACTTTTGAAATAGGAAAAGAGCCTTTAAGCACTTTCTTCACCATGTGCAATCATAAAAAAGTCTAACATCTTCATTTTTCCAACATACGTAGCTATTACCCTTGAAAACTAAAACTTTTGACATAGGAAAAGATCCTTTAATCACATTCTTTACCATGTGCAATCATAAAATAGTCTAATATCTTCATTTTTTCAACATACGTAGCTATTACCCTCGAAAACTAAAACTTTTGACATAGGAAAAGAACCTTTAATCACATTCGTTACCATTTACAATTATAAAATAGGCTAATATCTTCATTTTTTCAACATACGTAGCTATTACCCTCGAAAACTAAAACTTTTGACATAGGAAA
Source organism: Artemia franciscana (assembly GCF_032884065.1). NCBI lineage: Eukaryota > Metazoa > Arthropoda > Branchiopoda > Anostraca > Artemiidae > Artemia > Artemia franciscana. Next base: position 2,475 of record NW_027064615.1, read on the forward strand.
AGAGCCTTTAATCACATTCTTTACCATGTGCAATCATAAAATAGTCTAATATCTTCATTTTTCCAACATACGTAGCTATTACCCTCGAAAACTAAAACTTTTGCCATAGGAAAAGAGCCTTTAAGCACATTCTTTACCATGTGCAATCATAAAATAGTCTAATATCTTCATTTTTTCAACATACGTAGCTATTACCCTCGAAAACTAAAACTTTTGACATAGGAAAAGAGCCTTTAATCACATTCGTTACCATTTGCAATTATAAAATAGTCTAATATCTTCATTTTTTCAACATACGTAGTTATTACCCTCGAAAACTAAAACTTTTGACATAGGAAAAGAGCCTTTAATCACATTCGTTACCATTTGCAATTATAAAATAGTCTAATATCTTCATTTTTTCAACATACGTAGCTATTACCCTCGAAAACTAAAACTTTTGCCATAGAAAAAGAGCCTTTAATCACATTCTTTACCATGTGCAATCATAAAATAGTCTAATATCTTCATTTTTCCAACATACGTAGCTATTACCCTCGAAAACGAAAACTTTTGAAATAGGAAAAGAGCCTTTAATCACATTCGTTACCATTTGCAATTATAAAATAGTCTAATATCTTCATTTTTTCAACATACTTAGCTATTACCCTCGAAAACTAAAACTTTTGACATAGGAAAAGAGCCTTTAATCACATTCGTTACCATTTGCAATTATAAAATAGTCTAATATCTTCATTTTTTCAACATACGTAGCTATTACCCTCGAAAACTAAAACTTTTGCCATAGAAAAAGAGCCTTCAATCACATTCTTTACCATGTGCAATCATAAAATAGTCTAATATCTTCATTTTTCCAACATACGTAGCTATTACCCTCGAAAACTAAAACTTTTGCCATAGAAAAAGAGCCTTTAATCACATTCTTTACCATGTGCAATCATGAAATAGTCTAATATCTTCATTTTTTCAACATACGTAGCTATTACCCTCGAAAACTAAAACTTTTGACATAGGAAAAGAGCCTTTAATCACATTCTTTACCATTTGCAATCATAAAATAGTCTAATATCTTCATTTTTTCAACATACGTAACTATTACCCTCGAAAACTAAAACTTGTGCCATAGAAAAAGAGCCTTTAATCACATTCTTTACCATGTGCAATCATGAAATAGTCTAATATCTTCATTTTTCCAGCATACGTAGCTATTACCCTCGAAAACGAAAACTTTTGAAATAGGAAAAGAGTCTTTAATCACATTCTTTGCCATTTGCAATCATAAAATAGTCTAATATCTTCATTTTTTCAACATACGTAGCTATTACCCTCGAAAACTAAAACTTTTGACATAGGAAAAGAGCCTTTAATCACATTCTTTACCATGTGCAATCATAAAATAGTCTAATATCTTCATTTTTCCAACATACGCAGCTATTACCCTCGAAAACTAAAACTTTTGACATATGAAAAGAGCCTTTAATCACATTCTTTACCATGTGCAATCATAAAATAGTCTAATATCTTCATTTTTCCAACATACATAGCTATTACCCTCGAAAACTAAAACTTTTGACATAGGAAAAGAGCCTTTAATCACATTCGTTACCATTTGCAACTAAAAATAGTCTAATATCTATATTAGACTAGTCTCCATTTGCAATCATAAAATAGTCTAATATCTTCATTTTTTCAACATACGTAGCTATTACCCTCGAAAACTAAAACTTTTGATATAGGAAAAGAGCCTTTAATCACATTCTTTACCATGTGCAATCATAAAATAGTCTAATATCTTCATTTTTCCAACATACGTAGCTATTACCCTCGAAAACTAAAACTTTTGACATAGGAAAAGAGCCTTTAATCACATTCGTTACCATTTGCATTTATAAAATAGTCTAATATCTATATTAGACTAGTCTCCATTTGCAATCATAAAATAGTCTAATATCTTCATTTTTTCAACATACGTAGCTATTACCCTCGAAAACTAAAACTTTTGACATAGGAAAAGAGCCTTTAATCACATTCTTTACCATGTGCAATCATAAAATAGTCTAATATCTTCATTTTTCCAACATACGTAGCTATTACCCTCGAAAACTAAAACTTTTGACATAGGAAAAGAGCCTTTAATCACATTCTTTACCATGTGCAATCATAAAATAGTCTAATATCTTCATTTTTCCAACATACGTAGCTATTACCCTCGAAAACTAAAACTTTTGACATAGGAAAAGAGCCTTTAATCACATTCGTTACCATTTGCAATTATAAAATAGTCTAATATCCTCTTTTTTTCAACATACGTAGCTATTACCCTCAAAAACTAAAACTTTTGACATAGGAAAAGAGCCTTTAATAATATTCTTTACCATTTGCAACCATAAAATAGTCTAATATCTTCATTTTTTCAACATACGTAGCTATTACCCTCGAAAACTAAAACTTTTGACATAGGAAAAGAGTCTTTAAGCACATTCTTTACCATGTGCAATCATAAAATAGTCTAATATCTTCATTTTTCCAACATACGAAAACTAAAACTTGTGCCATAGAAAAAGAGCCTTTAATCACATTCTTTACCATGTGCAATCATGAAATAGTCTAATATCTTCATTTTTCCAGCATACGTAGCTATTACCCTCGAAAACGAAAACTTTTGAAATAGGAAAAGAGTCTTTAATCACATTCTTTGCCATTTGCAATCATAAAATAGTCTAATATCTTCATTTTTTCAACATACGTAGCTATTACCCTCGAAAACTAAAACTTTTGACATAAGAAAAGAGCCTTTAATCACATTCTTTACCATTTGCAATCATAAAATAGTCTAATATCTTCATTTTTTCAACATACGTAGCTATTACCCCCAAAAACTAAAACTTTTGAAATAGGAAAAGAGCCTTTAATCACATTCTTTACCATGCGCAATCATAAAATAGTCTAATATCTTAATTTTTTCCACAGACAAAGCTATTACCCTCGAAAACTAAAACTTTTGAAATAGGAAAAGAGCCTTTAATCACATTCTTTGCCATTTGCAATCATAAAATAGTCTAATATCTTCATTTTTTCAACATACGTAGCTATTACCCTCGAAAACTAAAACTTTTGACATAGGAAAAGAGCCTTTAATCACATTCTTTACCATGTGCAATCATAAAATAGTCTAATATCTTCATTTTTCCAACATACGTAGCTATTACCCTCGAAAACTAAAACTTTTGACATATGAAAAGAGCCTTTAATCACATTCTTTACCATGTGCAATCATAAAATAGTCTAATATCTTCATTTTTCCAACATACGTAGCTATTACCCTCGAAAACTAAAACTTTTGACATAGGAAAATAGCCTTTAATCACATTCGTTACCATTTGCAATTATAAAATAGTCTAATATCTATATTAGACTAGTCTCCATTTGCAATCATAAAATAGTCTAATATCTTCATTTTTTCAACATACGTAGCTATTACCCTCGAAAACTAAAACTTTTGACATAGGAAAAGAGCCTTTAATCACATTCTTTACCATGTGCAATCATAAAATAGTCTAATATCTTCATTTTTCCAACATACGTAGCTATTACCCTCGAAAACTAAAACTTTTGACATAGGAAAAGAGCCTTTAATCACATTCTTTACCATGTGCAATCATAAAATAGTCTAATATCTTCATTTTTCCAACATACGTAGCTATTACCCTCGAAAACTAAAACTTTTGACATAGGAAAAGAGCCTTTAATCACATTCTTCACCATGTGCAATCATAAAATAGTCTAATATCTTCATTTTTCCAACATACGTAGCTATTACCCTCGAAAACTAAAACTTTTGACATAGGAAAAGAGCCTTTAATCACATTCGTTACCATTTGCAATTATAAAATAGTCTAATATCTATATTAGACTATTCTCCATTTGCAATCATAAAATAGTCTAATATCTTCATTTTTTCAACATACGTAGCTATTACCCTCGAAAACTAAAACTTTTGACATAGGAAAAGAGCCTTTAATCACATTCTTTACCATGTGCAATCATAAAATAGTCTAATATCTTCATTTTTCCAACATACGTAGCTATTACCCTCGAAAACTAAAACTTTTGACATAGGAAAAGAGCCTTTAATCACATTCTTTACCATGTGCAATCATAAACTAGTCTAATATCTTCATTTTTCCAACATACGTAGCTATTACCCTCGAAAACTAAAACTTTTGACATAGGAAAAGAGCCTTTAATCACATTCGTTACCATTTGCAATTATAAAATAGTCTAATATCTTCATTTTTTCAACATACGTATCTAATCATTCACATTCTTTACCATTTGCAATCATAAAATAGTCTAATATCCTCATTTTTTCAACATACGTAGCTATTACCCTCAAAAACTAAAACTTTTGACATAGGAAAAGAGCCTTTAATAATATTCTTTACCATGTGCAATCATAAAATAGTCTAATATCTTCATTTTTCCAACATACGTAGCTATTACCCTCGAAAACTAAAACTTTTGAATAGGAAAAGAGCCTTTAATCACATTCTTTACCATGTGCAATCATAAAATAGTATAATATCTTCATTTTTTCAACATAGGTAGCTATTACCCTCGAAAACTAAAACTTTTGAAATAGGAAAAGAGACTTTAATCACATTCTTTACCATTTGCAATCATAAAATAGTCTAATACCTTCTTTTTTTCAACATACGTAGCTATTACCCTCGAAAACTAAAACTTTTGACATAGGAAAAGAGCCTTTAATCACATTCTTTACCATTTGCAATCATAAAATAGTCTAATATCTTCATTTTTTCAACATACGTAGCTATTACCCCCGAAAACTAAAACTTTTGAAATAGGAAAAGAGCCTTTAATCACATTCTTTACCATGTGCAATCATAAAATAGTCTAATATCTTAATTTTTTCCACAGATAAAGCTATTACCCTCGAAAACTAAAACTTTTGAAATAGGAAAAGAGCCTTTAATCATATTCTTTACCATTTGCAATCATAAAATAGTCTAATATCTTCATTTTTTCCACAGACAAAGCTCTTACCCTCGAAAACTAAAACTTTTGAAATAGGAAAAGAGCCTTTAATCACATTCTTTACCATTTGCAATCATAAAATAGTCTAATATCTTCATTTTTTCAACATACGTAGCTATTACCCTCGAAAACTAAAACTTTTGAAATAGGAAAAGAGCTTTTAAGCACTTTCTTTACCATGTGCAATCATAAAATAGTCTAATATCTTCATTTTTCCAACATACGTAGCTATTACCCTCGAAAACTAAAACTTTTGACATAGGAAAAGAGCCTTTAATCACATTCGTTCACATTTGCAATTATAAAATAGTCTATTATCTTCATTTTTTCAACATACGTAGCTATTACCCTCGAAAACTAAAACTTTTGCCATAGAAAAAGAGCCTTTAATCACATTCTTTACCATGTGCAATCATAAAATAGTCTAATATCTTCATTTTTCCAACATACGTAGCTATTACTCTCGAAAACTAAAACTTTTGAATAGGAAAAGAGCCTTTAATCACATTCTTTACCATGTGCAATCATAAAATAGTCTAATATCTTTATTTTTTCAACATAGGTAGCTATTACCCTCGAAAACTAAAACTTTTGAAATAGGAAAAGAGCCTTTAATCACATTCTTTACCATTTGCAATCATAAAATAGTCTAATACCTTCATTTTTTCAACATACGTAGCTATTACCCTCGAAAACTAAAACTTTTGACATAGGAAAAGAGCCTTTAATCACATTCTTTACCATTTGCAATCATAAAATAGTCTAATATCTTCATTTTTTCAACATACGTAGCTATTACCCCCGAAAACTAAAACTTTTGAAATAGGAAAAGAGCCTTTAATCACATTCTTTACCATGTGCAATCATAAAATAGTCTAATATCTTAATTTTTTCCACAGGCAAAGCTATTACCCTCGAAAACTAAAACTTTTGAAATAGGAAAAGAGCCTTTAATCATATTCTTTACCATTTGCAATCATAAAATAGTCTAATATCTTCATTTTTTCCACAGACAAAGCTCTTACCCTCGAAAACTAAAACTTTTGAAATAGGAAAAGAGCCTTTAATCACATTCTTTACCATTTGCAATCATAAAATAGTCTAATATCTTCATTTTTTCAACATACGTAGCTATTACCCTCGAAAACTAAAACTTTTGACATAGGAAAAGAGCCTTTAATCACATTCTTTTCCATTTGCAATCATAAAATAGTCTAATATCGTCATTTTTTCAACATACGTAGCTATTACCCTCAAAAACTAAAACTTTTGACATAGGAAAAGAGCCTTTAATAATATTCTTTACCATTTGCAATCATAAAATAGTCTAATATCTTCATTTTTTCAACATACGTAGCTATTACCCCCAAAAACTAAAACTTTTGAAATAGGAAAAGAGCCTTTAATCACATTCTTTACCATTTGCAATCATAAAATAGTCTAATATCTTCATTTTTTCAACATACGTAGCTATTACCCTCGAAAACTAAAACTTTTGACATAGGAAAAGAGCCTTTAATCACATTCTTTACCATGTGCAATCATAAAATAGTCTAATATCTTCATTTTTCCAACATACGTAGCTATTACCCTCGAAAACTAAAACTTTTGACATAGGAAAAGAGCCTTTAATCACATTCTTTACCATGTGCAATCATAAAATAGTCTAATATCTTCATTTTTCCAACATACGTAGCTATTACCCTCGAAAACTAAAACTTTTGACATAGGAAAAGAGCCGTTAATCACATTCTTTACCATGTGCAATCATAAAATAGTCTAATATCTTCATTTTTCCAACATACGTAGCTATTACCCACGAAAACTAAAACTTTTGACATAGGAAAAGAGCCTTTAATCAAATTCGTTACCATTTGCAATTATAAAATAGTCTAATATCTTCATTTTTTCAACATACGTATCTAATCATTCACATTCCTTACCATTTGCAATCATAAAATAGTCTAATATCCTCATTTTTTCAACATACGTAGCTATTACCCTCAAAAACTAAAACTTTTGACATAGGAAAAGAGCCTTTAATAATATTCTTTACCATTTGCAACCATAAAATAGTCTAATATCTTCATTTTTTCAACATACGTAGCTATTACCCTCGAAAACTAAAACTTTTGACATAGGAAAAGAGTCTTTAAGCACATTCTCTACCATGTGCAATCATAAAATTGTCTAATATCTTCATTTTTCCAACATACGTAGCTATTACCCTCGAAAACTAAAACTTTTGCCATAGGAAAAGAGCCTTTAAGCACATTCTTTACCATGTGCAATCATAAAATAGTCTAATATCTTCATTTTTTCAACATACGTAGCTATTACCCTCGAAAACTAAAACTTATGACATAGGAAAAGAGCCTTTAATCACATTCGTTACCATTTGCAATTATAAAATAGTCTAATATCTTCATTTTTTCAACATACGTAGCTATTACCCTCAAAAATAAAACTTTTGACATAGGAAAAGAGCCTTTAATCACATTCGTTACCATTTGCAATTATAAAATAGTCTAATATCTTCATTTTTTCAACATACGTAGCTATTACCCTCGAAAACTAAAACTTTTGACATAGGAAAAGAGCCTTTAATCACATTCGTTACCATTTGCAATTATAAAATAGTCTAATATCTTCATTTTTTCAACATACGTAGCTATTACCCTCGAAAACTAAAACTTTTGCCATAGAAAAAGAGCCTTTAATCACATTCTTTACCATGTGCAATCCTAAAATAGTCTAATATCTACATTTTTCCAACATACGTAGCTATTACCCTCGAAAACGAAAACTTTTGAAATAGGAAAAGAGCCTTTAATCACATTCTTTACCATTTGCAATCATAAAATAGTCTAATATCTTCATTTTTCCAACATACGTAGCTATTACCCTCGAAAATGAAAACTTTTGAAATAGGAAAAGAGCTTTTAATCACATTCTTTACCATTTGCAATCAAAAAATAGTCTAATATCTTCATTTTTCCAACATACGTAGCTATTACCCTCGAAAACTAAAACTTTTGAAATAGGAAAAGAGCCTTTAAGCACTTTCTTTACCATGTGCAATCATAAAATAGTCTAATATCTTCATTTTTCCAACATACGTAGCTATTACCCTCGAAAACTAAAACTTTTGACATAGGAAAAGAGCCTTTAATCACATTCGTTACCATTTGCAATTATAAAATAGTCTTATATCTTCATTTTTTCAACATACGTAGCTATTACCCTCGAAAACTAAAACTTTTGCCATAGAAAAAGAGCCTTTAATCACATTCTTTACCATGTGCAATCATGAAATAGTCTAATATCTTCATTTTTTCAACATACGTAGCTATTACCCTCGAAAACTAAAACTTTTGACATAGGAAAAGAGCCTTTAATCACATTCTTTACCATTTGCAATCATAAAATAGTCTAATATCTTAATTTTTTCAACATACGTAGCTATTACCCTCGAAAACTAAAACTTTTGCCATAGAAAAAGAGCCTTTAATCACATACTTTACCATGTGCAATCATGAAATAGTCTAATATCTTCATTTTTCCAGCATACGTAGCTATTACCCTCGAAAACGAAAACTTTTGAAATAGGAAAAGAGCCTTTAATCACATTCTTTGCCATTTGCAATAATAAAATAGTCTAATATCTTCATTTTTTCAACATACGTAGCTATTACCCTCGAAAACTAAAACTTTTGACATAGGAAAAGAGCCTTTAATCACATTCTTTACCATGTGCAATCATAAAATAGTCTAATATCTTCATTTTTCCAACATACGTAGCTATTACCCTCGAAAACTAAAACTTTTGACATAGGAAAAGAGCCTTTAATCACATTCTTTACCATGTGCAATCATAAAATAGTCTAATATCTTCATTTTTCCAACATACGTAGCTATTACCCTCGAAAACTAAAACTTTTGACATAGGAAAAGAGCCTTTAATCACATTCGTTACCATTTGCAATTATAAAATAGTCTAATATCTTCATTTTTTCAACATACGTAGCTATTACCCTCGAAAACTAAAACTTTTGCCTTAGAAAAAGAGCCTTTAATCACATTCTTTACCATGTGCAATCATGAAATAGTCTAATATCTTCATTTTTTCAACATACGTAGCTATTACCCTCGAAAACTAAAACTTTTGACATAGGAAAAGAGCCTTTAATCACATTCTTTACCATTTGCAATCATAAAATAGTCTAATATCTTCATTTTTTCAACATACGTAGCTATTACCCTCGAAAACTAAAACTTTTGCCATAGAAAAAGAGCCTTTAATCACATTCTTTACCATGTGCAATCATGAAATAGTCAAATATCTTCATTTTTCCAGCATACGTAGCTATTACCCTCGAAAACGAAAACTTTTGAAATAGGAAAAGAGCCTTTAATCACATTCTTTGCCATTTGCAATCATAAAATAATCTAATATCTTCATTTATTCAACATACGTAGCTATTACCCTCGAAAACTAAAACTTTTGACATAGGAAAAGAGCCTTTAATCACATTCTTTACCATGTGCAATCATAAAATAGTCTAATATCTTCATTTTTCCAACATACGTAGCTATTACCCTCGAAAACTAAAACTTTTGACATAGGAAAAGAGCCTTTAATCACATTCTTTACCATTTGCAATCATAAAATAGTCTAATATCTTCATTTTTCCAACATACGTAGCTATTACCCTCGAAAACTAAAACTTTTGACATAGGAAAAGAGCCTTTAATCACATTCTTTACCATTTGCAATTATAAAATAGTCTAATATCTATATTAGACTAGTCTCCATTTGCAATCATAAAATAGTCTAATATCTTCATTTTTTCAACATACGTAGCTATTACCCTCGAAAACTAAAACTTTTGACATAGGAAAAGAGCCTTTAATCACATTCTTTACCATGTGCAATCATAAAATAGTCTAATATCTTCATTTTTCCAACATACGTAGCTATTACCCTCAAAAACTAAAACTTTTGACATAGGAAAAGAGCCTTTAATCACATTCTTTACCATGTACAATCATAAAATAGTCTAATATCTTCATTTTTCCAACATACGTAGCTATTACCCTCGAAAACTAAAACTTTTGACATAGGAAAAGAGCCTTTAATCACATTCTTTACCCTGTGCAATCATAAAATAGTCTAATATCTTCATTTTTCCAACATACGTAGCTATTACCCTCGAAAACTAAAACTTTTGACATAGGAAAAGAGCCTTTAATCACATTCGTTACCATTTGCAATTATAAAATAGTCTAATATCTTCATTTTTCCAACATACGTAGCTATTACCCTCGAAAACTAAAACTTTTGACATAGGAAAAGAGCCTTTAATCACATTCTTTACCATGTACAATCATAAAATAGTCTAATATCTTCATTTTTCCAACATACGTAGCTATTACCCTCAAAAACTAAAACTTTTGACATAGGAAAAGAGCCTTTAATCACATTCTTTACCATGTGCAATCATAAAATAGTCTAATATCTTCATTTTTCCAACATACGTAGCTATTACCCTCGAAAACTAAAACTTTTGACATAGGAAAAGAGCCTTTAATCACATTCTTTACCATGTGCAATCATAAAATAGTCTAATATCTTCATTTTTTCAACATACGTAGCTATTACCCTCGAAAACTAAAACTTTTGACATAGGAAAAGAGCCTTTAATCACATTCGTTACCATTTGCAATTACAAAATAGTCAAATATCTTCATTTTTTCAACATACGTAGCTATTACCCTCGAAAACTAAAACTTTTGATATAGGAAAAGAGCCTTTAATCACATTCTTTACCATTTGCAATCATTAAATAGTCTAATATCTTCATTTTTCCAACATACGTAGCTATTACCCTCGAAAACGAAAACTTTTGAAATAGGAAAAGAGCCTTTAATCACATTCTTTACTATTTGCAATCATAAAATAGTCTAATATCTTCATTTTTTCAACATACGTAGCTATTACCCTCGAAAACTAAAACTTTTGACATAGGAAAAGAGCCTTTAATCACATTCTTTACCATGTACAATCACAAAATAGTCTAATATCTTCATTTTTCCAACATACGTAGCTATTACCCTCGAAATCTAAAACTTTTGAAATAGGAAAAGAGCCTTTAAGCACTTTCTTTACCATGTGCAATCATAAAATAGTCTAATATCTTCATTTTTCCAACATACGTAGCTATTACCCTCGAAAACTAAAACTTTTGACATAGGAAAAGAGCCTTTAATCACATTCTTTACCATTTGCAATCATAAAATAGTTTAATATCTTCATTTTTTCAACATACGTAGCTATTACCCTCGAAAACTAAAACTTTTGACATAGGAAAAGAGCCTTTAATCACATTCTTTACCTTTTGCAATCATAAAATAGTCTAATATCTTCATTTTTTCAACATACGTAGCTATTACCCTCGAAAACTAAAACTTTTGAAATAGGGAAATAGCCTTTAAGCACTTTCTTTACCATGTGCAATCATAAAATAGTCTAATATCTTCATTTTTCCAACATACGTAGCTATTACCCTCGAAAACTAAAACTTTTGACATAGGAAAAGAGCCTTTAATCACATTCTTTACCATGTGCAATCATAAAATAGTCTAATATCTTCATTTTTCCAACATACGTAGCTATTACCCTCGAAAACTAAAACTTTTGACATAGGAAAAGAGCCTTTAATCACATTCTTTACCATTTGCAATCATAAAATAGTCTAATATCTTCATTTTTTCAACATACTTAGCTATTACCCTCGAAAACTAAAACTTTTGCCATAGAAAAAGAGCCTTTAATCACATTGTTTACCATGTGCAATCGTAAAATAGTCTAATATCTTCATTTTTCCAACATACGTAGCTATTACCCTCGAAAACTAAAACTTTTGAAATAGGAAAAGAGCCTTTAAGCACTTTCTTTACCATGTGCAATCATAAAATAGTCTAATATCTTCATTTTTTCAACATACGTAGCTATTACCCTCGAAAACTAAAACTTTTGAAATAGGAAAAGAGCCTTTAAGCACTTTCTTTACCATGTGCAATCATAAAATAGTCTAATATCTTCATTTTTCCAACATACGTAGCTATTACCCTCGAAAACTAAAACTTTTGACATAGGAAAAGAGCCTTTAAACACATTCGTTACCATTTGCAATTATAAAATAGTCTAATATCTTCATTTTTTCAACATACATAGCTATTACTCTCGAAAACTAAAACTTTTGACATAGGAAAAGAGCCTTTAATCATATTCGTTACCATTTGCAATTATAAAATAGTCTAATATCTTCATTTTTTCAACATACGTAGCTATTACCCTCGAAAACTAAAACTTTTGACATAGTAAAAGAGCCTTTAATCCCATTCGTTACCATTTGCAATTATAAAATAGTCTAATATCTTCATTTTTTCAACATACGTAGCTATTACCCTCGAAAACTAAAACTTTTGACATAGGAAAAGAGCCTTTAATCACATTCGTTACCATTTGCAATTACAAAATAGTCTAATATCTTCATTTTTTCAACATACGTAGCTATTACCCTCGAAAACTAAAACTTTTGATATAGGAAAAGAGCCTTTAATCACATTCTTTACCATTTGCAATCATTAAATAGTCTAATATCTTCATTTTTCCAACATACGTAGCTATTACCCTCGAAAACGAAAACTTTTGAAATAGGAAAAGAGCCTTTAATCACATTCTTTACCATTTGCAATCATAAAATAGTCTAATATCTTCATTTTTTCAACATACGTAGCTATTACCCTCGAAAACTAAAACTTTTGACATAGGAAAAGAGCCTTTAATCACATTCTTTACCATGTACAATCACAAAATAGTCTAATATCTTCATTTTTCCTACATAAGTAGCTATTACCCTCGAAAACTAAAACTTTTGAAATAGGAAAAGAGCCTTTAAGCACTTTCTTTACCATGTGCAATCATAAAATAGTTTAATATCTTCATTTTTCCAACATACGTAGCTATTACCCTCGAAAACTAAAACTTTTGACATAGGAAAAGAGCCTTTAATCACATTCTTTACCATTTGCAATCATAAAATAGTCTAATATCTTCATTTTTTCAACATACGTAGCTATTACCCTCGAAAACTAAAGTTTTTGACATAGGAAAAGAGCCTTTAATCTCATTCTTTACCATGTGCAATCATAAAATAGTCTAATATCTTCATTTTTCCAACATACGTAGCTATTACCCTCGAAAACTAAAACTTTTGACATAGGAAAAGAGCCTTTAATCACATTCTTTACCATTTGCAATCATAAAATAGTCTAATATCTTCATTTTTTCAAAATACTTAGCTATTACCCTCGAAAACTAAAACTTTTGCCATAGAAAAAGAGCCTTTAATCACATTCTTTACCATGTGCAATCGTAAAATAGTCTAATATCTTCATTTTTCCAACATACGTAGCTATTACCCTCGAAAACTAAAACTTTTGACATAGGAAAAGAGCCTTTAATCACATTCTTTACCATTTGCAATCATAAAATAGTCTAATATCTTCATTTTTTCAACATACGTAGCTATAACCCTCCAAAACTAAAACTTTTGACATAGGAAAAGAGCCTTTAATCACATTCTTTACCATTTGCAATCATAAAATTTTCTAATATCTTCATTTTTTCAACATACGTAGCTATTACCCTCGAAAACTAAAACTTTTGAAATAGGAAAAGAGCCTTTAATCACATTCTTTACCATTTGCAATCATAAAATAGTCTAATATCTTCATTTTTTCAACATACGTAGCTATTACCCTCGAAAACTAAAACTTTTGACATAGGAAAAGAGCCTTTAATCACATTTTTTACCATGTGCAATCATAAAATAGTCTAATATCTTCATTTTTTCAACATAGGTAGCTATTACCCTCGAAAACTAAAAATTTGACATAGGAAAAGAGCCTTTAATCACATTCTTTACCATTTGCAATCATAAAATAGTCTAATATCTTAATTTTTTCATCATACGTAGCTATTACCCTCGAAAACTAAAACTTTTGACATAGGAAAAGAGCCTTTAATCACATTCTTTACCATGTGCAATCATAAAATAGTCTAATATCTTCATTTTTCCAACATACGTAGCTATTACCCTTCGAAAACGAAAACTTTTGAAATAGGAAAAGAGCCTTTAATCACATTCTTTACCATTTGCAATCATAAAATAGTCTAATATCTGCATTTTTTCCAACATACGTAGCTATTACCCTCGAAAACTAAAACTTTTGACAAAGGAAAAGAGCCTTTAATCACATTCGTTACCATTTGCAATTATAAAATAGTCTAATATCTATATTAGACTAGTCTCCATTTGCAATCATAAAATAGTCTAATATCTTCATTTTTTCAACATACGTAGCTATTACCCTCGAAAACTAAAACTTTTGAAATAGGGAAATAGCCTTTAAGCACTTTCTTTACCATGTGCAATCATAAAATAGTCTAATATCTTCATTTTTCCAACATACATAGCTATTACCCTCGAAAACTAAAACTTTTGACATAGGAAAAGAGCCTTTAATCACATTCTTTACCATGTGCAATCATAAAATAGTCTAATATCTTCATTTTTCCAACATACGTAGCTATTACCCTCGAAAACTAAAACTTTTGACATGGGAAAAGAGCCTTTAATCACATTCTTTACCATTTGCAATCATAAAATAGTCTAATATCTTCATTTTTTCAACATACTTAGCTATTACCCTCGAAAACTAAAACTTTTGCCATAGAAAAAGAGCCTTTAATCACATTCTTTACCATGTGCAATCGTAAAATAGTCTAATATCTTCATTTTTCCAACATACGTAGCTATTACCCTCGAAAACTAAAACTTTTGACATAGGAAAAGAGCCTTTAATCACATTCTTTACCATTTGCAATCATAAAATAGTCTAATATCTTCATTTTTTCAACATACGTAGCTATTACCCTCCAAAACTAAAACTTTTGACATAGGAAAAGAGCCTTTAATCACATTCTTTACCATTTGCAATCATAAAATAGTCTAATATCTTCATTTTTTCAACATACGTAGCTATTACCCTCGAAAACTAAAACTTTTGAAATAGGAAAAGAGCCTTTAATCACATTCTTTACCATTTGCAATCATAAAATAGTCTAATATCTTCATTTTTTCAACATACGTAGCTATTACCCTCGAAAACTAAAACTTTTGAAATAGGAAAAGAGCCTTTAATCACATTCTTTACCATTTGCAATCATAAAATAGTATAATATCTTCATTTTTTCAACATACGTAGCTATTACCCTCGAAAACTAAAACTTTTACATAGGAAAAGAGCCTTTAATCACATTCTTTATCATGTGCAATCATAAAATAGTCTAATATCTTCATTTTTTCAACATACGTAGCTATTACCCTCGAAAACTAAAACTTTTGACATAGGAAAAGAGCCTTTAATCACATTCTTTACCATTTGCAATCATAAAATAGTCTAATATCTTAATTTTTTCATCATACGTAGCTATTACCCTCGAAAACTAAAACTTTTGACATAGGAAAAGAGCCTTTAATCACATTCTTTACCATGTGCAATCATAAAATAGTCTAATATCTTCATTTTTTCAACATACGTAGCTATTACCTTCGAAAACTAAAACTTTTGAAATAGGGAAATAGCCTTTAAGCACTTTCTTTACCATGTGCAATCATAAAATAGTCTAATATCTTCATTTTTCCAACATACGTAGCTATTACCCTCGAAAACTAAAACTTTTGACATAGGAAAAGAGCCTTTAATCACATTCTTTACCATGTGCAATCATAAAATAGTCTAATATCTTCATTTTTCCAACATACGTAGCTATTACCCTCGAAAACTAAAACTTTTGACATAGGAAAAGAGCCTTTAATCACATTCTTTACCATTTGCAATCATAAAATAGTCTAATATCTTCATTTTTTCAACATACGTCGCTATTACCCTCGAAAACTAAAACTTTTGACATAGGAAAAGAGCCTTTAATCTCATTCTTTACCATGTGCAATCATAAAATAGTCTAATATCTTCATTTTTCCAACATACGTAGCTATTACCCTCGAAAACTAAAACTTTTGACATAGGAAAAGAGCCTTTAATCACATTCTTTACCATTTGCAATCATAAAATAGTCTAATATCTTCATTTTTTCAACATACTTAGCTATTACCCTCGAAAACTAAAACTTTTGCCATAGAAAAAGAGCCTTTAATCACATTCTTTACCATGTGCAATCGTAAAATAGTCTAATATCTTCATTTTTCCAACATACGTAGCTATTACCCTCGAAAACTAAAACTTTTGACATAGGAAAAGAGCCTTTAATCACATTCTTTACCATTTGCAATCATAAAATAGTCTAATATCTTCATTTTTTCAACATACGTAGCTATTACCCTCCAAAACTAAAACTTTTGACATAGGAAAAGAGCCTTTAATCACATTCTTTACCATTTGCAATCATAAAATAGTCTAATATCTTCATTTTTTCAACATACGTAGCTATTACCCTCGAAAACTAAAACTTTTGAAATAGGAAAAGAGCCTTTAATCACATTCTTTACCATTTGCAATCATAAAATTTTCTAATATCTTCATTTTTTCAACATACGTAGCTATTACCCTCGAAAACTAAAACTTTTGAAATAGGAAAAGAGCCTTTAATCACATTCTTTACCATTTGCAATCATAAAATAGTCTAATATCTTTATTTTTTCAACATACGTAGCTATTACCCTCGAAAACTAAAACTTTTGACATAGGAAAAGAGCCTTTAATCACATTTTTTACCATGTGCAATCATAAAATAGTCTAATATCTTCATTTTTTCAACATAGGTAGCTATTACCCTCGAAAACTAAAACTTTTGACATAGGAAAAGAGCCTTTAATCACATTCTTTACCATTTGCAATCATAAAATAGTCTAATATCTTAATTTTTTCATCATACGTAGCTATTACCCTCGAAAACTAAAACTTTTGACATAGGAAAAGAGCCTTTAATCACATTCTTTACCATGTGCAATCATAAAATAGTCTAATATCTTCATTTTTCCAACATACGTAGCTATTACCCTTCGAAAACGAAAACTTTTGAAATAGGAAAAGAGCCTTTAATCACATTCTTTACCATTTGCAATCATAAAATAGTCTAATATCTTCATTTTTTCCAACATACGTAGCTATTACCCTCGAAAACTAAAACTTTTGACATAGGAAAAGAGCCTTTAATCACATTCGTTACCATTTGCAATTATAAAATAGTCTAATATCTATATTAGACTAGTCTCCATTTGCAATCATAAAATAGTCTAATATCTTCATTTTTCCAACATACATAGCTATTACCCTCGAAAACTAAAACTTTTGACATAGGAAAAGAGCCTTTAATCACATTCTTTACCATGTGCAATCATAAAATAGTCTAATATCTTCATTTTTCCAACATACGTAGCTCTTACCCTCGAAAACTAAAACTTTTGACATAGGAAAAGAGCTTTTAATCACATTCTTTACCATTTGCAATCATAAAATAGTCTAATATCTTCATTTTTTCAACATACTTAGCTATTACCCTCGAAAACTAAAACTTTTGCCATAGAAAAAGAGCCTTTAATCACATTCTTTACCATGTGCAATCGTAAAATAGTCTAATATCTTCATTTTTCCAACATACGTAGCTATTACCCTCGAAAACTAAAACTTTTGACATAGGAAAAGAGCCTTTAATCACATTCTTTACCATTTGCAATCATAAAATAGTCTAATATCTTCATTTTTTCAACATACGTAGCTATTACCCTCCAAAACTAAAACTTTTGACATAGGAAAAGAGCCTTAATCACATTCTTTACCATTTGCAATCATAAAATAGTCTAATATCTTCATTTTTTCAACATACGTAGCTATTACCCTCGAAAACTAAAACTTTTGAAATAGGAAAAGAGCCTTTAATCACATTCTTTACCATTTGCAATCATAAAATAGTCTAATATCTTCATTTTTTCAACATACGTAGCTATTACCCTCGAAAACTAAAACTTTTGAAATAGGAAAAGAGCCTTTAATCACATTCTTTACCATTTGCAATCATAAAATAGTCTAATATCTTCATTTTTTCAACATACGTAGCTATTACCCTCGAAAACTAAAACTTTTGACATAGGAAAAGAGCCTTTAATCACATTCTTTATCATGTGCAATCATAAAATAGTCTAATATCTTCATTTTTTCAACATACGTAGCTATTACCCTCGAAAACTAAAACTTTTGACATAGGAAAAGAGCCTTTAATCACATTCTTTACCATTTGCAATCATAAAATAGTCTAATATCTTAATTTTTTCATCATACGTAGCTATTACCCTCGAAAACTAAAACTTTTGACATAGGAAAAGAGCCTTTAATCACATTCTTTACCATGTGCAATCATAAAATAGTCTAATATCTTCATTTTTTCAACATACGTAGCTATTACCCTCGAAAACTAAAACTTTTGAAATAGGGAAATAGCCTTTAAGCACTTTCTTTACCATGTGCAATCATAAAATAGTCTAATATCTTCATTTTTCCACATACGTAGCTATTACCCTCGAAAACTAAAACTTTTGACATAGGAAAAGAGCCTTTAATCACATTCTTTACCATGTGCAATCATAAAATAGTCTAATATCTTCATTTTTCCAACATACGTAGCTATTACCCTCGAAAACTAAAACTTTTGACATAGGAAAAGAGCCTTTAATCACATTTTTTACCATTTGCAATCATAAAATAGTCTAATATCTTCATTTTTTCAACATACTTAGCTATTACCCTCGAAAACTAAAACTTTTGCCATAGAAAAAGAGCCTTTAATCACATTCTTTACCATGTGCAATCGTAAAATAGTCTAATATCTTCATTTTTCCAACATACGTAGCTATTACCCTCGAAAACTAAAATTTTTGACATAGGAAAAGAGCCTTTAATCACATTCTCTACCATTTGCAATCATAAAATAGTCTAATATCTTCATTTTTTCAACATACGTAGCTATTACCCTCCAAAACTAAAACTTTTGACATAGGAAAAGAGCCTTTAATCACATTCTTTACCATTTGCAATCATAAAATAGTCTAATATCTTCATTTTTTCAACATACGTAGCTATTACCCTCGAAAACTAAAACTTTTGAAATAGGAAAAGAGCCTTTAATCACATTCTTTACCATTTGCAATCATAAAATAGTCTAATATCTTCATTTTTTCAACATACGTAGCTATTACCCTCGAAAACTAAAACTTTTGAAATAGGAAAAGAGCCTTTAATCACATTCTTTACCATTTGCAATCATAAAATAGTCTAATATCTTCATTTTTTCAACATACGTAGCTATTACCCTCGAAAACTAAAACTTTTGACATAGGAAAAGAGCCTTTAATCACATTCTTTATCATGTGCAATCATAAAATAGTCTAATATCTTCATTTTTTCAACATACGTAGCTATTACCCTTGAAAACTAAAACTTTTGACATAGGAAAAGAGCCTTTAATCACATTCTTTACCATTTGCAATCATAAAATAGTCTAATATCTTAATTTTTTCATCATACGTAGCTATTACCCTCGAAAACTAAAACTTTTGACATAGGAAAAGAGCCTTTAATCACATTCTGTACCATGTGCAATCATAAAATAGTCTAATATCTTCATTTTCCAACATACGTAGCTATTACCCTCGAAAACGAAAACTTTTGAAATAGGAAAAGAGCCTTTAATCACATTCTTTACCATTTGCAATCATAAAATAGTCTAATATCTTCATTTTTTCCAACATACGTAGCTATTACCCTCGAAAACTAAAACTTTTGACATAGGAAAAGAGCCTTTAATCACATTCGTTACCATTTGCAATTATAAAATAGTCCAATATCTATATTAGACTAGTCTCCATTTGCAATCATAAAATAGTCTAATATCTTCATTTTTTCAACATACATAGCTATTACCCTCGAAAACTAAAACTTTTGACATAGGAAAAGAGCCTTTAATCACATTCTTTACCATGTGCAATCATAAAATAGTCTAATATCTTCATTTTTCCAACATACGTAGCTATTACCCTCGAAAACTAAAACTTTTGACATAGGAAAAGAGCCTTTAATCACATTCGTTACCATTTGCAATTATAAAATAGTCTAATATCTTCATTTTTTCAACATACTTATCTAATCATTCACATTCTTTACCATTTGCAATCATAAAATAGTCTAATATCCTCATTTTTTCAACATACGTAGCTATTACCCTCAAAAAATAAAACTTTTGACATAGGAAAAGAGCCTTTAATAATATTCTTTACCATTTGAAATCATAAAATAGTCTAATATCTTCATTTTTTCAACATACGTAGCTATTACCCTCGAAAACTAAAACTTTTGACATAGGAAAAGAGTCTTTAAGCACATTCTTTACCATGTGCAATCATAAAATAGTCTAATATCTTCATTTTTCCAACATACGTAGCTATTACCCTCGAAAACTAAAACTTTTTCCATAGTTAAAGAGCCTTTAAGCACATTCTTTACCATGTGCAATCATAAAATAGTCTAATATCTTCATTTTTTCAACATACGTAGCTATTACCCTCAAAAACTAAAACTTTTGACATAGGAAAAGAGCCTTTAATCACATTTGTTACCATTTGCAATTATAAAATAGTCTAATATCTTCATTTTTTCAACATACGTAGCTATTACCCTCGAAAGCTAAAACTTTTGACCTAGGAAAAGAGCCTTTAATCACATTTGTTACCATTTGCAATTATAAAATAGTCTAATATCTTCATTTTTTCAACATACGTAGCTATTACCCTCGAAAACAAAAACTTTTGAAATAGGAAAAGAGCCTTTAATCACATTCTTTACCATTTGCAATCATAAAATAGTCTAATATCTTCATTTTTCCAACATACGTAGCTATTACCCTCGAAAACAAAAACTTTTTAAATTGGAAAAGAGCCTTTAATCACATTCTTTACCATTTGCAATCATAAAATAGTCTAATATCTTCATTTTTTCAACATACGTAGCTATTACCCTCGAAAACTAAAACTTTTGAAATAGGAAAAGAGCCTTTAAGCACTTTCTTTACCATGTGCAATCATAAAATAGTCTAATATCTTCATTTTTCCAACATACGTAGCTATTACCCTCGAAAACTAAAACTTTTGACATAGGAAAAGAGCCTTTCATCACATTCGTTACCATTTGCAATTATAAAATAGTCTAATATCTTTATTTTTTCAACATACGTAGCTATTACCCTCGAAAACTAAAACTTTTGCCATAGAAAAAGAGCCTTTAATCACATTCTTTACCATGTGCAATCATGAAATAGTCTAATATCTTCATTTTTTCAACATACGTAGCTATTACCCTCGAAAACTAAAACTTTTGACATAGGAAAAGAGCCTTTAATCACATTCTTTACCATTTGCAATCATAAAATAGTCTAATATCTTCATTTTTTCAACATACGTAGCTATTACCCTCGAAAACTAAAACTTTTGCCATAGAAAAAGAGCCTTTAATCACATTCTTTACCATGTGCAATCATGAAATAGTCTAATATCTTCATTTTTCCAGCATACGTAGCTATTACCCTCGAAAACGAAAACTTTTGAAATATGAAAAGAGCCTTTAATCACATTCTTTGCCATTTGCAATCATAAAATAGTCTAATATCTTCATTTTCTCAACATACGTAGCTATTACCCTCGAAAACTAAAACTTTTGACATAGGAAAAGAGCCTTTAATCACATTCTTTACCATGTGCAATCATAAAATAGTCTAATATCTTCATTTTTCCAACATACGTAGCTATTACCCTCGAAAACTAAAACTTTTGACATAGGAAAAGAGCCTTTAATCACATTCTTTACCATGTGCAATCATAAAATAGTCTAATATCTTCATTTTTCCAACATACGTAGCTATTACCCTCGAAAACTAAAACTTTTGACATAGGAAAAGAGCCTTTAATCACATTCGTTACCATTTGCAATTAAAAAATAGTCTAATATCTATATTAGACTAGTCTCCATTTGCAATCAGAAAATAGTCTAATATCTTCATTTTTTCAACATACGTAGCTATTACCCTCGAAAACTAAAACTTTTGACATAGGAAAAGAGCCTTTAATCACATTCTTTACCATGTGCAATCATAAAATAGTCTAATATCTTCATTTTTCCCACATACGTAGCTATTACCCTCGAAAACTAAAACTTTTGACATAGGAAAAGAGCCTTTAATCACATTCTTTACCATGTGCAATCATAAAATAGTCTAATATCTTCATTTTTCCAACATACGTAGCTATTACCCTCGAAAACTAAAACTTTTGACATAGGAAAAGAGCCTTTAATCACATTCGTTACCATTTGCAATTATAAAATAGTCTAATATCTTCATTTTTTCAACATACGTATCTAATCATTCACATTCTTTACCATTTGCAATCATAAAATAGTCTAATATCCTCATTTTTTCAACATACGTAGCTATTACCCTCAAAAACTAAAACTTTTGACATAGGAAAAGAGCCTTTAATAATATTCTTTACCATTTGCAACCATAAAATAGTCTAATATCTTCATTTTTTCAACATACGTAGCTATTACCCTCGAAAACTAAAACTTTTGACATAGGAAAAGAGT